>NW_005054469.1:630078-666668 GCF_000277835.1 Geospiza fortis
AGCCAGAGGCGGGGAATGTCAAGGCAAGGCCGGGCCAGAGGGTCTGAGTGTGTGGCTGTCTCAGCCTGCTGCTCAGTCTTGCCACTGTGGGACAGGACTTGGGAGCTTGGGGATGTGCTCTCTGTGCTCAGGTAGGAATTGCTGACATGTCAGAGTTGGTGTTCTTGAGTTGATGGAAATGGAGGGTAAGACTAGAGGAACAAATTTTTTTGGACTGCTGCCACTTTCTCACTAAATATTGAAGACTCTTTGCTTTTCAACAAACTACTTGTTTTGAAGATTTAAGACAAGTAGACGAACTCAAGCTTCTTAAGACGTGTTTGAAAGAAGTTTTAAAAAGTAATAGTAAAAGTGAATTTCATAATCTTCCCTTCTCAGTTCATTTCTGGTGATGTGCATATCTAACTTGGTGAAGCTTTGGGCAGTATGTTTGTGCAAGGGTTTGAGGCAACTGAGCTGTTCTGTAGAGTGAATCAGATATAAATGAAGTGATGCACACTCTCAAGAGTTTACAGGAATAAGGGACCAGTGGTAACATTATTTAGTAACAAATCTGTTGCAAGCTAGTGTATGTTGTCTTCACCACCTGCGTCCTCCTAGTCGAGCAATTTAAGGTGACAAAGCTCCAAGTTTAAAATCTGCGTGGATTTTTTTTCAGGCTTGTTGTCTGGCTACATGCCTTCAGAAGTCTTTCTGAATTTTGGAGCTCTTGGCAAATGGTGTGCTTGTATATTTTTGTACTCATTTGGTATAATTCTGGATTGGAGAAATTATTACTCTGGTTAGGAGGGTAATCTTAATTCCTCAATTTGTTTTTGCAATTTACACCCTTATGATTACCAAATAAAATTACTTGTATGTTTCTACATTTTTGTAATCAAACGGTATGTGGATAAGGGTTCAGTGCTTCCCACTAGCTTGTATTTGGAAACAAGTAACAAACAAGCAGCATGATGTTAGGGTAGTGCTGGTGTGTCTGTGGGTTACCACTGCCCTCTCGAGGTGAAACCGAAAGAAGCTGCAGTCTGGCAGGAGTCGTGTCACCGTACTGCTGCCTGTTCAGGGCTTGTAAACAATGACCTCAGACCCACACTTATAACCTGGCTTTTCTGCTTTCTTGGCTTGTAGGTGAAAACACTAAAGAAGATCTGCAAGGGAAGAAAAGTCTGAGTGAGAAAGTTTCTCTCTATAGAGGTGACATTACGCTGCTTGAGGTTGATGCCATCGTTAATGCTGGTAGGTGGTTAAATATTTTATGTAGCTGTGTCTTGAAAATCCTTTACAGCTCCATGGTACAAATGTGAACTCTGAAAAGTTGCCTGAAACTGGTGAGTCCTGTGGAAATCTGTTGAAAACATTGCTTTTCCCCCAGTTCGTTCATATTGTATCTGTTCATCCTGTGTGCATTTACTGTGACAGGGATTATTGTGAAACATTTATAGCAGGGTCACCATGAAAAAATTAATGATCTTGTGTCCATCTTTTGACTTGGTTAGCTGAGACTTCACACTCTGCATTGTAGAAGGCTCATTTTTGTTACTAAGTTAATGCAGCTAATCCAGTCTGCTTTTATAAATCAAGCCACTTGTGGGCTAGGTAATGTGAGAACTTTAACCACAAGGTGATAGGAAAACAGAATTTTGTTTATGTGGTTTTCGTATTTTCTTTCTTGTTGGGAAATTGTATGTTTCAAGTTTTTGGCCATGATCTACAGAGTTTTAAGTGTTTAAGTACCTCTTCTTGCTCAGTGACCGTGTCTCCATGTGTGCAGTCGAGGTGAAGAACTGTTTGTAGCATCTTGTGACAAAAAGAGGGAAATGCCTGTACACCTAATTAATCAGTGTATTAGATTATAGTAAACTAGTTCAGTTTTTGGGCAAAAAAACAGTGGGAAGGTTAACCCCTATACACATGCTCATAGCCAAATCTTGCCTGCACTCTCCACTCCAAAAAGAATGTGTGGTTTGTGTGTCCTGAGGCTGAAAAGTTTCCCGCCCCCTAGTACTTGAGTGGCACTGATTAATTTTCAAGAACTAATTTTGATGGTGTTCATTTCTTGGAAGGAAATGTGCTGCATTATCTTCTGTGTGATGGAATTAAGTTCAGAGATTCCCAGGGTTGTAATGGCTAAAATGGATGTGTTTGCTTATCAGAGGAAAATGCCCTGTGGAGTTACTGGTTCATGTCTGCAAAGAGCACAGGAATGTTTGCTCACGCAGTGTAGAGGGTAGTGAACAAACTCTCTTTGGTTGTTTGATTGTATGACATCCCACTTTACCAGTGGACATCTGCTAATGGGTTTTGTGAAGTACAGATGGAATCCTTAGCCATTTCAAAACACATTTTTGCATTCCAAATACTGAGGCTGGTATTCCTGTGCAAAAAAATTTAATTCATCTTCTAGTTTACTGATGCAGAAAAGCTTTCCTAAATAACAAACAATACAGTAGCATCCATGTAACATGATCCTCTCCTCACTGTGTTGACAAGACCTCTGAAACTTGAATATTTTAATATTTTTTCCTCATTCTTCTTTTAAGAGGATTTTTCCAGTAGTGCCTTTGCTGACTTCCTTACTTTATTGCTTTACAGTAAGTCAATATTAGCATACTTTCCACCTTTTATATTTAGCTTCTCTTTGTTCATAGGCCTCCCTTGAATTGCAGGCTGGAACTAGTTACGGATTAGCTTTAGAATAGGAATACTTCACTTTTCTTGATTTAAATCCCCCTTTAATTATCCTGAAAGGTCCAAAAAACCTATATCCCAGACTGGAAATGATATTATCTGCCTATAAACCTATTATCTGCCTGCCATCTTCGTGAGAAATGCCTCTCTCTGAGGAGAAAAAAAAAAGAATCAAATCAACACGTATTGATACGCAATTTTGAGAAAAGGTTTAAAGACCTCTCAAAACAGACTGAGGCTGAAAGACCTAAAGAGGGACAAACCACTCTGAAAGTACCTAGAAAGCTTAGTTGTTTTTACTGTTGTCACCTGTAAATTGAATTTGGGCTTAAAGGGAGATTCAGATTAGATGTTGGCAAAGCTACTTATTGATTGGAACATGTTTATACAGTGATACTTTGGTGCATCAGATGGAAACAAAACAGCAGCACTAGGGCCAGGCCATTGATACAGCTGGATTTTTAAGATTCTTCTAACTCGTTATTAACCTTCTATAGTTCCTAAAATGCATAGTATGTTAATGTGGAGGGATAGAATATAAGAAAATAAAGATAGTGCAGAAGGCAATCTCACCCGTGAGGAGTTGCAGCTGTACTAATTACCAAAGATTAGGAGCAGGCCTGCCCTTAACAGGCCACAGCTGTGTCCAATAAGAAGACGAGTGCTACAAGAGAGTGGGTTAGCTGGTGGTGAAGAGAGTTGGAGTTTCTTGGCTGTGCTGTAAAGAAGAAGGAGTCAGTGCTGTGAGGAGATGCCCATGAGAAATCACCCAGAAGGTATGGAAGATTTACAATAAGGTGACAATATGTTAACTATTATGAGATATTAATAAGTTTAGGTTAAAATACTAACCTACAGTAACTCTGGAAAAACCATATGCTCTTTATATGTCAGCGCAGTAATTAAATGCAAGCCTTTGATTTGCTGAGGATATCTGGAAAGCTACACGAGGAAGGTGTTGTGGTTCAAGATCCATATTATTTATGCAAGACATCTGCTGTGCTGGGATTCTTTTTAATTCCAACAGTTTCAGTGAAATTGTAGTGTCTCTTAGATGACATCTAAACCCATGTTTCTGCACCATATGATGCTTTTGTAAAGAACTCCATTGTGTTTTCTTCTGCAGCTGAAGTTATCCAAGCCTCAAAGACATAAAGCAGTAAGTAGCCACAGTACCAGTTTCTGTATGTAAGTTGAATAAAATGCAGCCTGTTGAATATGGAATAGGACATAGGTTTTTTGGAGGTAAATCTGTGCAAGTTCTTTTTGTACTTAATGCCTTTTGACTAGCCCAAATGTTAATGGTTGACTCCCTCCTATCTGTTGCAAGCCCTGGGTTAGGAAGGGAGGAAGAGACCCTCTGGAGACTTTCTCTCTGAATTTAGACATTCCATTAACTGTCTCCTGTAATAAATAGTTTAAAATACAGAAATTAATATCCAAATTAAAGCCACAGGACAATACAGGTTGAATGTTTACATTGGCTTATGTGAAGATCTAAACATGCTTGAAGTAAAGGGAATGGTCTGGTAAATTCTGGGGCTATGGAAGGGTTCCAGGTGGTTCAGATTGTCTCCAGATCTGGATGCAAAAAAAAAAGTGTATTCTCAAATATGTAAGGAGGAAATGAGACGTAAATGGTGATCTTCTGTAGCTAAATATCAGGATATCATTGATGAACACTCCTGCAAAAGGATCCTTTTTTTATCCTAGACTTTAAGCAGACAAACTGAATGTTGCTTACTTTCTAAAAATATCTCATTTATAGTTTGCTCATTCTTTTGAGAAACATCACAACAGCCTCTTTGAAATCATTCAAGACTAGAGTGAGGAACTGAGATGCATTGTGAGAGAGAAAGGAGTGAAAAAAGGAGTTTGTGTGTGATTTTGCTAAAATTGATGTCAATTATCTACCCCTGTAAATGTCTTTTCCTTACACAATGGTTTCCTAAAACTTCCTTACGACCAATTTCATTGCAGACAGGTATTAGTTTAACTTGATATTTTGCTTAAGGTGTCATCTTTTGCTTAAGGTGTCATGTTATTTCCTTCACATATTTTTTTAAAGGATTCAGGTAAGACTTGTATGAACATCTTACTTTTACTGCTATGTTCTCCTCTGTGCTTTTTTATTATCCTGTAAGAATGTAAAAAGGCTCTCCTTGAGGCATGTGCTGACTGCATTAATCTGTGCTGACTGGCCTTTTTAACATATTAAATGTTCCCGGATGTCACTTCATCCTGATGCCAAAAGTGCTTCAAGCACTTGCAAGCCAGATAACCACAATTAGCCAACATCTGAATAAATCATCAGAACAGAGCTCAGAGGGGGTGTGGTGTGTCTAGGGAGGGGAGAGGGGGGCCATTTAGTCCCTCTGGCAATACCAAATACAGAAATAAGTAGTAAAAGCCTGAGTAAGGTTTGAAAAAAAACAATTTGTTCAATATTTGTAGTACCAACTGAGCAGTAAGGGACTACATTTCCTCTGCATTTTTCGTAAGGAAAACTGTGTAGCTATTTATGTCACATGCAGTAACTAGCTGAAGTAGGTACAGGAGTGGTGTTTTGGGAGTGGGTGTGACAGGGATGTCTGTGTATCTCATATACCTTAAGCAGCAGTTCATCACTACTGACCTCAGGTCACTTCCTACCTGTTAATAAATCTTACTGTCCAGTTATGAGATAAGGAGGCATGTACTAATATGCTTGTGAGGGAGTTTTTACTAAGGAGGAAGATCAAGGGGAAACCATTATGTTAGGGGAAAAAAGGATTCTCCTTATTTTTATCTGATAGGGAGGAGGAGGATGATGACTTGCAGAAGACTAGAAGAGATAATATTTCTTCTTATCTTTGAAAAAATATTCTTTGTATCAGTACGAAAGTATGGTACTGAGAACATAAACCTTTAATCTTCAGGAAAAAGGCAGATGCTCATGTCTATTCAATTAGATATTACTGTTAATAGGTCTGTAGTATTGCATCTAAGTTTGCAGTTAGAGAGTTACTTCAGTTATAGCAACTAGGTGTCTCCCTTTAAACTTTGAGTGCTGAAATACTTTTGAATACTCAGAAATTTGGGGAAGAAACTCTAAATTTTTAAAATTAATATATTTTCCACATGAGAAAACAAATGCGATTTAAAATCTTCCTCTGACAGAGATAAAAGACTTGGTGACTAACATAGTAAACAACTATGTAAGTAAACAACTCTTTATGTCCCATTTTTACTAACTCTGATGCTGGAATTTAGTTCCTGAGCCTCACATTGCTCAAGAAGAGCATCACACATCTACCTGTGAGCTGCCTCAGCTGGGAATGCAGGTTTGGCAGGCACAGGCTCCTCAGATTCCTTGGCACAGTGTGCAGGGCCAGCTGAGGGAAGGAGCATGGAGGTGATGGTCTCCTGGTTGCTTTAAGAAGCAGAGATGTTTCCAGGAGAGAATTACAGCTGAGTTTTTAAACAAATTTGCAAGAGTTTGGAATGCTTGTCCTGCTGTACCTCCCTGTCCCAGTACTGAATGTATGTAAAACTGAAAAATATTCAGTTTTAAATACATCATGCTTGATTTGCTTGTTGCAAATCAAGGTCAAGACTGGTTTTCACTGAAGCCTCTGCATGACTTGATTTATAGGATGAAATAGGTATTTTCATACTGAGTCTCACCTTTCCTAGTGAAATATGCCTTTCTTCCCTCAGGCTTCTGACTTCTCAACCATGTTTCAGCTTTTTTGTGTCACAGCAATATCTTTATCCAGCTTTTTTATCTAGAGATAGCACATATTTTCTTCCAGGTTCATAATTTCCTGGCCTTGACCTTGAATATGACTGTTTAACTGAGTGAGGTGTCCCTTTTTTTCTCAAGCTCAAAATTACACATCAAGGTAGAAGAGCTATGTATTGATACTGGGAGCTGCATATATTATCAGTGAATTATGCTTATACAAGTGTGTAAGTATAGATAGGGACTGAACTCTGCCTTTCCACACAAACAGCTCGTTAATGCTCAATCAGTCACTGCAGTTGCCTTGAACTTGGTGCTTAATGAACAGGTGGGGAAAAAGGATGGATTCTAATCTGGAACAGATCTGACATCAGGCAATTTCACTGATTGCTAATCCATTTCATTTGGCAACTTAATTTATCACACAGAAGTTTCATCTTGTAACTTGTGAAGTAGAAATTATTTCAGAAGTGGCCTGTCTGTATATTATGAAGGTATTTGAGTCAGTTGCTGAGCCTGCTCTGGTATTGTGTGTGTACTTATTCTCCCCCTTTTTTATTTTACAGTGACTAGTAATTCTTACTCTAGAGCTCATTTGAAATTATTCTTCAATAATTTCCTATGAAAATAAGTCCCTTAACTCAAATGTTGCTGCTATTGAATATGGAAGAAACAAAATGTAAAATCTGCCCTTAAGCTACTTATAGCATTTTGACATTGGATTTTTACATTTTATAGTATTGATTTTTGTGGGGTTTTTATTTTCTTTTCAGTTGAGCTAAACATAAATGGTTGATTATACTGGGAGCTTCTTAGTGAGTTTGCTGTCCATTAGAATGTTTTGTAAATATACCTTACATGTTTTATGTCCAGTATACAGACAGGAAAATGGAAAACTTGTATTGAAATCCCTTGTATGGAGTTGTCTGGCATCTGCTTGTGTAACTTACACTATTGTAATTTCCTCTAGGAATAGAACCAATGTTGCTAACAAATTGTTGTTAATTTGGTTTTCATCTTTACTGTGAGCAGACTGTGGTGTTAATCAAAGGTTTCTCAAGTTATTTTACAGTTGGTACAATTAGACTTGTGTGTAAAATCCCAGACTAATTTCTATGTGGTCCTCACTTACTCATCAGGAAAGTCAGTGTTAATAGTTGAGGGAATCGGTCATGCTCAGTTGTGACATCTGTGAGTGAGTTTATTACTGCTTTCTGTGGAAAATGCTTTAAGCCTGGCTGGTGAGCAGTATATGTGGTTAAACTTGCCCTCTGCTTTTGGTCTAATTTCATTTCAGTGCTGTTCTTCCCTGTAGTGTAATACTCATTTGGATGAAAAGGCTGTGTATAGTGACAGTGTTCAAGAGAATGAAATGGAAGGCAAGTACTGCTGTAGGTGTGGTTTAATTTAGGTGGAGAACTGTAGCTGCTGCCTCAGTCAAACACCACTTGCTGTAACCATGTGGCCAAGGGTTATGACTGAGGAGGCTCGCTCAGAATTGCACTGCAGAAGGGGTGGTTGGAATGCACTTTGAAAATATTTCAGGTATAATTAGTATAACTCAAAGCTTAAGCATTAAAATAAAAGATTTGGCAGTGCTGCAGACACATATTAGGGAAGAACTTTCTTCCTTATTCTAGGGTGCTTTGGGAAGGGGAAATGAATTGTGGTGAAATATTTTCATTGCAATATTCCAGCAGCGTGCTCACAGCCATGTCATGTAGCTAATGGAGATGGCTTCTGGGTGGAAATGTGCCTCAGACACCGGGATGTTATCCTGCCACATTGTGTGTGGTGCCAGCGAGCTGAGAGCCTTGGGTGGTGGAACAGAGGCCTAAACCTCGTGTGCCTCAAGGAGAGCTTTGCCACTCAGCCTGCCATATGGCCAGGCACTGCAAACAGATAGACACTGCCTGTTAATGTTAATCAAGTGATGATTTCAAGCAGTGGGATGTGAGTGTTCAGTGACTTACTGAGAAGCCATTAAAAAAACAGCAGAGAAGGAAATGTACTTTCCACTGGAACAATGCACTCAAAAGGCTCCTTAAACAGACAGATTGTGGGCTGAAGCACCAGGCACACATGTTGAGGTTCAGAGCTATGCTTTTAGACTTTTCATGTTATTCTGTGCTCCCATAGAAGTCTGAGTGGAACGAGATGAGTGTGTATGATCCCCAAGTATCTGATACCTAACTACCCAAAATGGTTCTGCCAGGCGAGTTGTGGATGCCCCATTCCTGGAAATGTTCAAGGTCAGGTTGGAGGGAAGTTGAGCAACCTGGATTAGTGAAACGTGTCCCTGCTTGAGGGCTTGAACTAGATGATCTTTGATGGTTCCTTCCAAAACAGCTCATTTTCTGATTCTAGGAAATACCCTGACACAAAATTAATGGCCTCTCCTCTGACAGGATTCAGCATAGTCTGTCTTCTGAAAATCTAATAATAAATGGGTAAGATAGATGTTTTAGTAGCCTTATCTAACCTGATGGTCTATGGTAGCTGGATTTATTTACAAGTCTGTTTTCAGTGTTGATGCTTTCAGGACAGTATCTGTTTTACCTAGACCAGTGTGTTCTCCCTGTTTCTTTGTGCATCAGTTGTTGAACTCATTTATTATCTCTGACCCCAATGTGATTACTGACCCTTCATGCCACGGTTACCCTGGACCTTTTTTGCATGTGTTTCTACAGAAAACTAGCAGTGTACAAGCAAAACACCTGCCAAGTTGGATTTCTTCAAGAGTCCGTGACTTCCCTCAGTTGGGAGGCATGAGGTGGCACGGGATGCCGTGAATCCTTTCTGACAGCAGGTGGCAATAGTGCCCCTGTTATCGTAAAACCACTTTTAGGCCTGTGCACCCGAATTTTCCTGGACATAAAATCGGTGATGACTTAAGCAGAGGAAACAAAATGCATGTATTCGAGGCGTGCTTTTTGGATAGGCCATCGATACAGCTCATGCTTATTAAATGCTGACTCCATTTCATTATGTCTGCTCAGTGTGTGTTTGAAATAGAACAGGAGACAGGCGTGGTTTGGAAGAACTGTAAGCATCTGTTTTACTTCATAGAGGAAAATATTTTGGAGAGACCTTGCTAGCAGCCTGTCATATCACACATTTGACAGTGCAGCTGTCATCTTGACTGCGCTGATGGAGCAGAGGGGTGTAAGAAACTACTCAAGGTCGTCTTGAACAATTATGCTTCGTTTCATAATATTAAATCCACTTTTAATCAGGACTTGTGGCGGATTATCTGAAGGATTGTGGGTTTTTTAAGCCGATATTTGCAACAGCGTGTTCTCAGTCAAGACAGGCATGCAGTGTTGGGTTTTTTTTCAAGCTTCTGCATTTTAAAAAACTCAAACCAGTCAAGTAATTTCCAAATGTTGGTACACAAAAGAGAAGACTTCTTTGAGGCCTCCTCTCTCTTCTTAGAAAATATTGGCAGCGAGAGGTCAGTTGGTGGGCTGAGATTATCTCCATAGTGTTAATATTGACCTCTCCACCCCTCTGTCCAGATGTATGTTTGTTTTTTCCTCCCTTTCTGTTTCTGACCATGAGCACATGGGGTTTTTCTGGATTTGCACAGATACTGTCTCAACACTGTCTCAGTCACTGTAAGAAGTACAGTAAGGTCAGCATGGGAATTAGCATTTCTATGTGTCATGTAATCTTGTTAAATATATGCAGTTAAGTATTGAATAGGGGAAGGTCTACTTTGATTGGAGGGAGTAAGCTTTAGGTTTATTTTATCTAATTTGCTAGATGCAGAAAATGGGATAAAAAAGCTGTAGTCAGAGTTGATGTTCAAAACTGCTGTTGTGCCTTTGGCTGACCCTGTCTGTCTCCCCTGCCTTCTCGGGCAGGAGGAGTTGCTTTTGCTTGCCTCGCTGTTGAGTCTTCCACCCTTTGCTAGGGTTTTGGGTTTGCCTAGTGCTTTGCCATTTGCTGCAGGTCTTGGAAATGTTAGTCCCTTGAAATACAGCTTCCATTACTTGTTAAATAAATAGTTATGGACTGTGAAATGCAGTTTAGGTTTTGTTTTGACCTATGGCTGTTAGCAACTGATTTTCTGAGAAAAGCAAAACATTTCTGTTTGCAAAACCACAACTTGCTTCCTTTAGGAATTCAGAATGCCTCTGACTTAGAAATTAGTATTAAGGGTACAGCTTGGCTTTAAGAATCTGGGCTCCAAGCTACTTTGTGTGACCTGCTGCCCCAGTCATAAAAATTAGTAATGGCAGCAAAATACACATCAAAGGTCGGTGGAAGCTTGTGAGAGCAGTATTTGCTTGTTAATCCAAGCACAATGGCAAGTGTTTTTGCATCGTGTGCAAGGAGTAGTCACTTGCATGTTAATATAGCGCTGTTCAGAGTTGTCTGGATGTGTTTGGGAATTGTTTCAATGACAGTATTGTAGGTGCTGCAAGGCCCTGTGCTTTCCTCACAGCAGTGGGGTGATGAGCTGCTGCTGCTCCCAGACTTCTTCCCCTCACCATAGAGGAGACAGGAGCATTCAAGGTTCGTCTTAGTATCTCCTGCCTGCATTGTCACTTGCACAGTGTGTTTGAACGGCCAAGAGGGGACGTGGGTGGTCCTGTTCCTTCCTCCCTCGGGGTATCCTGTCCCTAACATGTTCCTCCTGGCTGCAGAGGAGCTCTTGGGAGTTCTGCAGCTTCTTGCCTGAGCTGTGCCCGAGGGCCAGCATGCCACGGAGAAAAGATGACTTGGCTCTTTGTAGGAGCGATGTTGTAATGGCCCTTGTTCTCAGATGGTTTCACCAGTGAAGCCTTGGAGCCTGAGGCTTTCATTGTCTATTGTGTCTGAGTAGTTGAAACCTGTGGGAAAAACACTGATTTGGAGAAGTTTTTCAGATTATTGTTCCTTCTCTCTTTTATCACCTGCATGTTTGTACCGCAGTAACTTTAATCTGGTGTGCAACATGAATCATTTAAACGTGTCTCTGTAGCACCTTCATTTTATGCTTGAAAGCTGGTTTCTGTCGAGCAATAAATAGAAATAGTTAATATCTGGCATGCCTAGTTGTGGGCTGCCTCAAAAAAGATGGTTCTGTCAGCTATATTTGATTTGTATTTAGAATGCTTTGCATTGCAAATCCATGTTAGAAATGCTTTTTAAATTTAAAGTGTGAACCATATTGCTTTTTCAAGGGAACTGTACTCTTGTGTCATGTGAAATAACTTTTTATGTAAGAAAGAGGTGATATTGCTTTCAACTCTATCAAACCAGGTTATAGAGGAATGTAAGTCTTCCCTGTGACTTGATATGCCTGCTAATAGTAACTGGCAAACCATTCCTTTTACATTTCTAAGAATTTGTGGTGTGCATGCTATTTCAGAGGAACTCTCCTTTCTCATCCTGTCAGTTTCAGTCCACTTTGAAGGGATTGTGTTGAGCAGTGTGGTCAAGTTCACTTGGCTAGTTCTGAATTTCTACAAATCTGAGTAATTTTATTACTCTTTCTGAAATGAAAATCACTTTTTAGAATGATTTTCAGAATAGTCAATCAGTGAAGGATGGTGGATATTACCTGCAGAGTTCACCGAGCCAGGGAAGCGGAGACAAAAAGCTGAGAGAATTTATTAATGACAACTTATTTCTTTGGTTCTGGAACAATTTTCATTTTAGGGTGTCCATTACTTTAAAAAGTAAAACTATTAAATCAACCTTGGGGGGACGGGTAGACCAGGGCAAAGGCTTACTTGTTGGTTTTCTTTGATTCCTTGGATGAAGGCATCTCTGAGTGCTGGAGGCCAGACAATTTTTGAGATGTCCCAGAAGAGTTTTGCCAACCAGCAGTTCTAGCCTTGGCCATGGTTCAACTAATTATAGCCCCCCTTCCCCGCTAGATAACAAACACAGCATTTCAGGGAGCTGAGTGATCAGTGTTAGAGCTGGTTCATCACAAAGAGTGATTTCCCTATCTTCCTCCTCCCTTCTGATCTAAAAGAACCTGCTTAGGAGGCCCAGATGTGGAGTTTTGGCAGGGCTTACAGCCCAAAGGCTCATTAGGTCAGGAGTTTACAGCTTTAGAGGCTGCAACTCTAGTTCAGACTAGTCTCCACCACCAGTAATAGATGAGATTAAAACAGAAACTGTCTCTTAAATCTGAAGTGAATCCCTGATGGACAGGACAGTCAGGGTGTTTCTAGGTGAGAGTGCTTATCTCTATAGTTTTTATCAAAGACCCAGCAAAAGGTTTTGGGCTCCCTACTTCTATCTTAGTTCCCATGTCCCAGGGGTTGAGTAGTTACATGTGACTTCTGTCATGCTAGCAGTCAGACTGAAACCAGGATCTGAGTTAGAAGTATAGTTTAGCAGTATCTACCGCCTTCCTCTCCTGTCCTGTCCTCTAGCTCTAGCACCCAGCAGAGCAGCCTGTGTTGACTGCAGCCTCCCTTTCTGCCCTTTCTGATGGCTGGGGAGAAGGGTGTGAGGGGAAGCATGCACGGTGTTGCCTCTCTCCTTAGAAAGGCCCCTGTGAGCTGTAACTTGATGTAGCCTTGTAACTACAAATTGCTGTCTCAAATCATGACTTCCTGCCTGTGCTTTCAGCAGCCAGGGAAGCTGTGCTGATGTATTTAAAATTTCTTATTTGGGCCACTGCTAATCATTCAGGAAAGCCAAGTTTTGTTCTTCTTGGCAGCCTCTTTTAGAGAGCCAAGGCTGTTCTGCTTTGCCTGAGGGTGAGACTGAGATGGATGGCACTTTGGTGTCTCTGCTATAGACACCGTGCCTCAGGAGTCTCCCTGGAGCGCTGCTGGAGTCACTTCATATTTCATAATTCCTTGCTGACAATTAAGTCAATTTGCTGGTGTAGCCATGATGGAGCTAAGCTAGGACATGTTTCTTTTTTAGCCAAGATATGTAGCGAAAAGCTCACTCTTTTGCTTTGATTAAATTGAAAACTGAAGTCCGTTGTTACCTCTCCCTGGCCTGGAACGTGAATCTGATTTATCAGTGGCATTGTCATTCTCTCTGGATTTCTTGATCATGATTTTTTTTTTTTTGTTTGGTTTTTTTGGGGGGTTTTGTTTTGCTTTTTTTTTGTTGTTGTTTTGTTTTTGTTTAATGAGAGGAAGACAGCCTGCCTTGTAACTTGGTGCTGAAGGTGGTAAAGCATCACTCCTCAGTAAGAAAACATGCAGCTGTGAGCTGGGGCCCGTGGAACTCTGGTGGGCTTTGACTTGTTTGTGGCAGTGATGGAAAAGCATAGTTTCATGATCCAGGGCTTTAGGAGAAGGGCATAGGCACTTTGGATCTGTGCAAACTGAGTAGTCTCTCTCTTCCCCAGTGTGGTCTCCTGAATCAAGGCATTTTTTTTAAAGTTCTTTGGCCAAATGCAACATTCCTCCTGCTAGAAATATTGCTTTGAGTTTTAATTTTAAAAAAAAAGTTTTTATTGCCTCTGTTAAACAGCATTATCTTACAAGTCTTGCTAAATACATAATTTAGAAAATATTCTGTCTTGGGTCTAATTTTTTTCCAGTCCTGGCATGAATAGAGTGCTGCAAATGTGGACTTAGTCTGGTGAGACAGAGAGTGATTTACTATTAGAAGTGGAATTTTGGGTGCTTTCTGGTTGTGGTGAAATCAGTTAATGAATTGGCTTAACTTTTTTGCTTGGGGTTGTGATGCTGTTTAGACATGGGCTCTGTCTAGATGATGTTTATACACTTCAAGCATAATATTTAATTTTCAATATCTGTACTGCAACATATGTGTGTATATTTGCACTCTTTGTATTTTGCTGAAAAAAAAATTAGCTGCAGTTTTAAGTGTTTCTTCCAGACCAGCTAAGGAAATAGAGCTGCCAGCAGTCTGCGTGGCATTGTGCAAATACAGAAGATAAATCCTATATAATTAGTGAGACTGAAAAGTTTTTACTTACAATTCTGAATTTTGATCCCTTGTCAGTGCATACAATGAATCTGTGAATTAGGTGAAAAAGAAATATGCATATGAACTAGAAATAAAATCAGTTACTGAAGAACCCTAGGCTTTTAATTCAATTTTGGTACAAGCTGGTCCAGGTAACACAGAGGGCTGGTTCTTAGCAATATTGAGGTAAATCTATTTATACAATTTCAGTGATGCATTGGTGAAAGGACTGTTTATATATTCCAGAAGTTTCTTTCAATTATGTCTTCTCTTGAATGCTTTTTTCTTTTTCTGTAGAGGGTCATAATTGAATTGCCTGCCATGTAACATGCATGCTTGTGTGAAGGTGGGAGAAGGGAATGGCAAGAAAACTATTTGAAGAGATTGTTTATGCATTATTACTGTTCTTTTACACCAGTGCAACTGGTGGCTCACTTTTTTCTTTTTAACACCTTGCTGAAAGGAGGTGTTAAATGTTATTTGTTAATGGATGTAGGACTTCTATTCTCAACTTGTGTCAACTATTTCACCTTCAGGATGGGAAATCCGCATCTTGGAAGAACCAAAGCATTTTTCTTCTTCCTTTGTCCAAAATGTTTCCTTTTCAGAGTGCATGGATAACTCTTTTTGATACCAACACATTATGCTTCTGAAGCTTAGTACCTACAGCACATATAATAGCTTGCAAGTTTAATGAAAATGCTGATTTTAAATAAGGCATTTGTGTCACTCAAAAGATTTGAGTTTAAGTGCTGAACCTGGAAAAAGCTGCACAAGTTCTTAAATTTAGTGCAGGCGTAGTCACGTTCTCTTGGAAGGATTGTTCATACATAATTTAGGGACATATAAAAATCTTGAAAATTATGTGTTAAAGGACTATTTCTCATTGAAGTTTTTTTTTCCCCTTGGTATTTAATAAAAAAGGCACTAAGTTTTGTTCTCTTTTAAAGCTGCTCTCTAATCATGTAGTTCATTATTTCAGCTTCAAAGTGTAGTCTGTACAGAGGGGCAATGAGGTGTATCCACATCTAGAAATTAAGCAATAATCATGTAGTTTAGTGTTTCAACAGGCTTTGTTCATTAGTAGGTACAATGATCCATTGTAAGTACTTGCTGTAGTCATGATGTTCTTAACAGTCTGAAACTTAAACTCTCCAAAATTATTTTTTGAGTATATATTCCTGACTGAAGTAGTGCTACCATGTGTCCCAAATTGTCTCTTGTGTAATGGTGATTTTTCTGTGAAGTTATTATGAGAAGAATGCCAAACATTGTGTGATGGTGTGGGGTGTGTATGCATATGTGTGTGGCTTTGGATTAATCAGTAATTCACACTTGCACTAAGAACAAGAGCAACAACTGTAGACATGGCAGAATGAATGGAAAAGCTTCTTTAATTTAAGCACTTTTAAACAAATTGAAGCAAGAGAAGGAGAAACAAAGGCACACTGGGAATTACTGGGAGAAACGCTGGGAAAAACAGAAAGAGGAGAATTAAAATTGAAGTGCTGCAAATGAGTGGTAGAAGGACATTGGCACTGAAATGCAGGAGGGCACATGGGGAAAAAATTTAGCGGTTTGATGGATTTGAATTATTGAGGTTTATCTTGTCACTGAGCCCATGGAGTTGCCAAGACAACACCTCCAGATTGTGAAGATTGGTCAATAAAACCATAGGATGTGAAAACAATCATGCTTTAATTTGAGGAGATGAAGAAATGATGGGCTAAAGGTATGAGTGGGAAAGGGCCACTTGACCAAGGTGCTGTGAGTTGGGACTGTAGTTAGTTATGTGACAATTTGGAAGCTTCTCAGCAATTGAAATGAGTAATACTTTACCCTGAATGAGAGGGGTCTGTCTGTGTGCTTGAACTCTTCCTCTAGGACCTACTAAGCCAGGGCTGTTTTGGGCAAGTGCATGAAAATGTGGAAGTCAGCTGTGCTGAATTTCTTTTATAATTTCTTTTATCATTTCTTTCTGGATTTCTTTCACTTTTCCAGCCTTAGTGAAGCAGTTTGCTTCGAGAGTGTATATAAATTATTTTTCTTGATAGTGTTGTGCAAGGTAATTGTAAAATGCTTACAAGGGGTGGGAGAGAAGGATGGGAGAGAAGTTGATGTTTTTAGTTATTTCTGGTATTGCAAATAGACTGTTTGTGGCAGTAGCTGAAGCACCTGTTGAAAAGCTGCTGATTTTCAGTTACATTTTACAGTGCAGTCTGTATGTGTAGCCTAGAAACTGCAAGAATAAACCATGGTATGCAAAGATCCTTGGAATCTGGTGGCCTTTGGGAAGAGTGTCCTGGTGCAGTCCTGCTGGAGCTGAGGTGCTGCTGTGGTATCTGCGCACGGGTCCCACATTGTTGTCTGCTGCACGTCAGTTCTCAGCCAGTAAGACAAAGTGTAAAGCCATGGCTCCTCAATGATTAATTATCAATGTTTAAATCTGATCCAAAGAAATGGCAAACTGTATAGTAACCACAGTTGCCTTCACAGGGCAAGAGGGGAAAAAGTCTGGTGGTCTCAGACCAACACTGCCTCTTTACAAGCATCAAATGTTTTATAGATGGAGGCAGAATTCAAATCACTGCTCTTCAGCTTTTTTGGGGAGCTCAGCATTGAATTTATTTTGTTTTTACTGTGGAGACTTTGGGTCACTAGAGTGTGCTGCAGTCCCAGCCCTGGGCTGGTGCGAGCTCGCCGCAGTGCTTTCCCTGCCACAGGGCAACTGGGAATTTTTCATCACGTTGCTTTGCTGTCGCCTGGGCAACTTAAGTGAATTTCCCTGCTGTTTTCTTTGTGTTGCACCCTGCTTCCCTGGCGGTGAATGACTTGGTGGCTCGTTAGCTTGGTACCTGTGTGCCCTGGGAGAGCATCTTGTTGTTAAGTGTTGTATTGCCCCTATGGCTGACTTTATTTTGCTGACTGAGGAGCCCATGAGAGGTTTCCACGCTGATGGCTTATAAAGAGTTGGTATCAACAGCATTTAATTAAACCATTTACAGGTGCCATGTAGTAATGTTTATGGAGTTCAGCTTTGGAGCTTTGTAGTGGTGAATGTGGGGAAGAAAATGCAGACCTCCTGCACAGGGCTGTGTATGGAAGAAAACACATGGTTTATACAGAGTTTGGAAATGTATTAATTTTATTTACCAAAAGGTCTTGGTTCAGTCTTTTTAGAATAAATATGGTCTGTTTTCTGTGTTCCTGCAAGTTATTCTTTGATAGAGAGGCACAAGTTGAAAGTAGCAATTTTTTTTTGACGTTCAGTGCTTTTTTGCTTGCTCAGGGAAACTTTGTATATTCAATTCCTTTCATATTTTTGGTGAAGGCCGAGGCAGTCTGGATGTCTAGCTTGAGGACAAATCCAAAACCATAGAAATGTAATTAAAAGGTTTTTTATTACTTCTGCTGTCCTGTCTTATTTTAATTAAGTTCATCCTCTGATGAAAATTGCGCTCTGAATTATAGTGGGAAATCCATAATGTCGTCTCCTCTTCTTGGATGAAGATCACGGTTGACAATTCTCCTCTGCGGGCATAGTGAGTTTCTGATGGGAGAAGAGAAGCTCAGCCATGCAGGGAGCAGTTTTCATAGGGACAGGGCTCAAGTTGTGAGACTTCTACAGAAACAAGGGACAGTTGCCTTCCATTTGAAGTACGAGGTTAACCTGTGTTCCATGTAAATTCATATCTTTCAAGTTGGGACTTTCCAAAATGAAAGCCTGTTAAGAAAAAGTCCCATTTTGTGTACATTTCTCTACCTGCATATTTTGCAGCTTGTTACTTAAAACTTGGCTGGAAGGAAAACAAATGCCAGTGCAGAGCCCACCTGAGGACCTGATACACAGCAGGATTACCCACAGTTATGAGCTTCAGGCTCCTGTCAAAGCCCCCTCTTTCATTTCCCTCACAGCTCTGTGTGCTATTCCGTGCTCCAGGATCCATCTCATGACTTGTTCTGTGAAGCAGGCAGACCATCTTGTGCAATTCAGCAGAGAACTCCCTGGAAAATACAGGCGTGGATTAGGACAGTTAGGGAAAAATATTCTGCTGAAGGGCCTCCTTTCCTGTTCTCTCTGATAACTTTGACTTTATGCAAAAATGGGTTGTGCAGCTATTTTCTCTGTTGAGCTTGTGGGTCAGGTGGCTGGATCAGAGCAGCTGAATCTGTAAGTGCTGTTAGTGTTTTATAGCAACACGATAACATTATTTAATCTGGAAATAGTTATGGCTGGTAATATGTCTGGAATTTGTGCCAGATAGTCATTTTCTTGTCTAGAATGATACAAGCCAAACCTGAAGAAAACCAAACCCCAACCATACAAGCAGGTCTAGCAGCTTCACTGTGCATACACTGCGCAGAGCTGTTGTGTCCAGTGTCTTTAATTGAACATGATGAGCACAGGTTTGGCATGGCAACTTCTGAAAAATAAAATTTCTCTTTACAGGCCAGTGAAAGATGAAGGCTTCTTGTTAATTTTTGTTTCACTAATAAGAGAAATATTTTTTTTTATTATTTTTGAGCTGTACGTTAAGGCTGTAAATTTCCTTGGAAAGCTAGCAAATGGAACATGCCTATGAAGAGATTAAAGTAATTATACTGCAATGCTCCAGTAGGAACAGAGAGCAGTCTGGGATAAAATTATTTGGAGAGACGCCAAAGCCGAGTTTGGTTCCGTTTTAAGCTAAAACTAATTAAAGTTGTCAGGTCTTACAGTGGTCAAAGGTTGCTTAGCTGCTACTTGAAATAAATGAGTCTTTTTCTCAGTCAGTAATGCTAGCAGCTATGTGTTTGCAGCTGTCTCATAACAAAAAAACTCCAAGAACCTTCTAGTTCTTATGTGTATGTTTCCCTTTGTGCATGTCTATTTTTGCATGTCAAATAGTATATCCTGGCCACAATATGAAGTTTTGAGTCTTTTTGTCTGTCTTCCTTCTCCTTTGTGATTTAATTTTGCTTGTGAGGAGGAATTCTTATGGAAGAAACTTCCTCAGGAAGCTGATTTAACTCTTTCTGATTCAGAGAAGCTGCTTTGTATCTGTATAGTCTGTATACTTAAAATAGCCCTACAGGACTAAGGATAACATTCATGGGTTCTTTTGAATGTAAATTCTGATAGAGTATTGGATTTCCTAAAATATTCAAATATCCACAGGGAGTGTACTTTTTCAAGAGCATGTAGAACAGGACAAGGAGGAATGGATTCAAACTAGAAGAGAGTAGGTTTAGATTAGATATTAGGAGAAAATTATTCGCTATGAGGATGCCCAGAGAAGTTGTGGCTGCCCCATTCCTGGAATCATTCAAGGCCAGGCAACATGGGACTCTGAGCAATGTGGTGTAGTGGAAAGTGTCCCTGCCCACAGCAAGGGGTTGGAAATAAATTATCATTAGAGTCCTTTCAAATGCAAAGCATTCTGTGATTCTGTAACTCAAAATTTTTCAAATGTCTTGTGCTAGATACAATTGATCTGAAATTCTGTTGAATGAGGAGTTGTTGATCATCAGTAATGTTTCCAATAAACACTGACATCAAAATATTCAAGTAAAATCAAAATATTCTTGTGGCATTTTGAAGAAGGAGTTTGTAATTCCGGTCAGTAGTAGGTTTTTGTAATAATCTGAATAGGGAATAACACGATTTGTAACAAGGAGACACTATCCATATGTTCCTAAAAATCAGAAATTATTTAAAAGCATGGAATTGAAGACTGTTATTTTGTTCCTGTGATGTCGTGCTAGGTGTATTACTCAAGGTTTGATCTTGGCATGTTAAAACTGAATTTCTGCCATCTTGCATTTTTGCAGTTTGTAGGAGGAAAGTTTGCAAATGTGTTTTGATGTTTTACATACTCAGTTCTGGCTGCCTGACACAGATTTGGAAACTGCTTCACTTACGCACCTGTGCGTATGTGCAAGCACACGTGTTAAAAAACATAGCCAAGCAGGCCGTTCCTTCATGCTTTTCTTATGGAGGAGTTGTAAAAGTTAGGCACTGTTTGCCTTTTTTTTAAATCATAGTAGGGCTCAGGTGTGGTGCTGGGCCACATTGCTGAGTGGAAGTGGTGGTTTTGCCTGTCTAGAAGTAAATTTCTTTGCATTGCTCATTAGTTCAACCGTTTCCTCTCCAAAAACAACAACAAAGTGTTGATAACTTTCAAAACTAATTTTAAGTTTTATTATTAAATTTAGTGAAATCTGTTTGTATGTTGGGAGAGAAAAAAAGA
This sequence comes from Geospiza fortis, assembly GCF_000277835.1. Taxonomy (NCBI): domain Eukaryota; kingdom Metazoa; phylum Chordata; class Aves; order Passeriformes; family Thraupidae; genus Geospiza; species Geospiza fortis. The sequence goes on from NW_005054469.1 coordinate 650,623, forward strand.
TCTGAGAAGACATGGAGTAAAAAGGCTGATGCCAGTTTTATATACCACTACTGCTAAATAAACTTGTAGAAAAAGTTTCACTAAGCTCTGCTTACCATGAAATTTATGTTAGACTTGACCAGCTAAATTCCAACTGGGATGATGAATAATTTGCCCTTGCAATTAAAAAAAATAATAAAATTAAAAAGTTTCTTTATTTTAGGGAACAGCTTTGAAGTAGTACTGATTGGTGTACCGTGTGTATATGTGTATTTTACTACTCATATCCTTTGTGGGTGAATATAATTAGGAGAATTGAGGAGATGAGCTTGAAACTATGAGTTGGGATTGGATATCTGTTGACTTTCTGTGGGTTTAGGTGCCTTGACCCTGATATTTCTTTAAAGGTATTGACTTAAATTGACCTAGAGTATTAATCTTAGCAAGTATAAAAGCTTGTTGGATATTGCAGGCTCCAAAGAGGTAGTTTTATACCAACTATGTTGCCAAGATATTTTTCATATATGAAAATTGTAAATGTATGAGATCAAACTGGTTGTGTAAGCCTTGCTTTGTCTTTACATCTCTACCGTCTGGGTATAATTTCATCAGTTGTGTTTAAGTGCAATTATGAAATAATACTGTTTCCTTTCCTGTGAATTTTTGGTGTTATAGACTTTACCCTTATGGCAAATTCTTCTCTCTGTAGCTCTTCACAACAAGCTCTCAAAAGCAACTGCACAGAGGAGGTCTATTTAACCTGACTGGAGTGGCACTCTAAAGAGCCACTAACAAACCCTGTGGGATTGGAATAACTTGTACTTAGAGCAGGTGCTCTCTAAGCTGGGGTTTAGCAATTTGTTGTCTCAAACAACCTGTCTGACCAGAATGTCAGTTTAAGGAACTTCCATGGAGATGACTGGAGTGATCAATGTGTAATGTTAAAAACTTAATGAACCCTTTCTTTTAAAAGGAAAAATAGACTTAGGCTGAATGCTTTTAGAAAATCAAGGAAGCACAATTTCATTTTTGGATGAAAGAATCTTGAAACTATTTATTAACAACAAGAAAAAGGTACGTAATAAGCATGTTAGACTGGATGCTCTCTTTAGATGTTACTCTCCTGAGAGCTCTTCAGCCATGGCAGTTCCTCCATGTCTGTTGGATGAAGAAGGCACTGTTCAATCATGTTGTGCTGTTCTGTGTTCATGGATGCAGGGAACTTGAGCTCTACGTTGAGCAGCAACTGCTAAATGCCAACTTTCTTGAAGCAAAAAGGATTTTAGGTTGTTTGCTGCTGTTGCTGTAAATTTCCTTGACTGATTTCTTTACCGAACTCCTCTGTTTTGGCCGTCTCACTCCCCACAGGAGTAGCCTTTCAGAACACAAGTAATTTCAGTGTTAAACTTCTCTTTTGGTAAAAGTGATTAGGCAGGTTTGTAGTCAGCAGGTCATAAATGCACAGCAAAAGGACTGGACATAAACATATGCTCTAATGTCCTTAATGGATCAGTTTTGGATGCAGGGGGAATGCGAGGGGAAGGGACTTTGCAGGCTGACATGTTCTCCCTAAAAACCATCCTCTGTTGCTGCCATCAGGGAGAAAATCCTGGTTAGACAGACTATTAGTCTTGTGTGGTAAGGCATTTCTTCTTCTTAATAGCATCATGGAGTAGGTGTTTCTCAGGCTCATTTCTACTAATTCCCCCTGTCAGCAGGAATAAATTTAAATTTTCATAAAATATGGAGGAAATGCTTCTGCATTTATTTTTTCCATTAGCACTGATATCTGGAGCCATTTTTCCCTTGCAGGAACAAGTGCTGTAAGCCAAGTCCACCTTCTCTAAATCCTTATTCTTTTGCCTTGTAATGAGTGGCAGTTCAATTATTTCAGCAGCATGAAGTTATTTGGGATGCCATGGAGTGGCACATATATTTGTATATATGCACTTCAGTAGTTGAAGCTGGCCAAGGCAGTGACGTGAAGTGGTGCAGTCTATTCCTAGAAACAGGAATAGCCAAGTGGCTGTAATTGAATGATTGGAATGTGATACCTGTTGGGTTTTGCTGTTGAGTGCATTAATAAACGATAACTACTAAAATGGAAATGTGCAGCCATATACACACACGTGTTTCTTCCCACAGCATTTGAATAAAGTACAGAATATGTAAAGGAAAGTATTTTGTTGTTTCTGTGCACACAGAAGTCTGGGGAATTTTCTTGTGAAGTTCACAGTGGATTACCAGATTTTTTTCGAATTTGCTTTCAAAACTACACCATGGCAAACCACGCTTGTCGCTTGAGTTGCTAATGATACCTAGAAACCTTATGTTAATCACTAAAATGCACAAGCCCCTGAACAAGCAAAGAAATGAAAGAAGTAATGGATTAGCTTGTTATGCTGTCCTGGATGACTTGTTTTTCAGTATCCTTATGGGGATTGCTTTCTGCTGCCCACTGGTTATTTAATCCTGTTTTAACACAGAAATTTGGTGGAAAAAGCTACTAAAGCTCCTTTTCTAAAACAGGTCTTCATTGTTTATCATGGAACAATTAAAATGAATGTGACTGTCTGTTTATGAAGGTACTAAAGCTTATAAAACCTTTCTTGTTTGTTTTGGGTTTGTTTAAAGGTTTTTTTTTGAGGGCTACTAGTGCCAGGTAGGAAATAAAGGACTTCTGAAGCAGAAACTGCATGGTTTTGTATTTTTTTTGTTTGAATTTTAGGATTAAACTATGATTACAAAGGAGACAGGTCTTCAAACAGTGCCAGAACAGTAACTGTAGTGTTTCAGTTACATGTCTTGTTTAGTCAGTAAAATTAATGAACTTTCAGTACTTGTACATCTGAAGATAATTTGAGTGATTCTATGTACACATCTGTAGTGGTTTTTATCACAGAGTTCTTTGCTGTAAGTATTGAGTATTTCTGATATTCTGTATTTCACAGAGAAATACAGTGGTATTTTTTGCTTACTACTGGTAAAGAGTAAATATGCTTTTCATGTTCCATACCAGTGCTTGAACAAATAAGTATCTACTGCTGTACCATGAAAGGCCTCCAAAGCTTCCAGGTTGCAGCTGGTGAGAGAGGTCACATTTATAACTGGGAAAAGATTGATTGGATCTGCTGACTCTGCTATAATTTGGTTATTACCTATTGCCTAATCAATACCGTGCAAATTGAAAACCCCAAGTCTAGGCAGCAGTGAAACTCTCGCTTTTCCTGGTCAGCCATAACTGAAGGGGCTGCAGCCTGTGTCAGAAAAACAGAAAAGCTCTTGCTTTCATCTGTGGTCTGCAGTGGCAGGACAAAAGGGGAGGCTTTCAAAAGAAGTAATGAGAATCAGAAGCCAAAATCCCATTGACTTTTAATGAAGGTTAGGGGCAGATGCTTTTGTTGTGCATCAGAAATTTCCTCTTTCTCAATTGTCCAAGTTGCTGATGGTGGGTGAGATCTGCCTGTGCCACCTTTTGGACTCCTACAGGAACAAAAGTTACCTTGAGTTATGTTTGCTGTGTGGCCCGAGCTAAACACAGATCCCCTTTGCTTGTTTCCATGAGGAACGGTCAGTAATCACACCCCCACCTTTGTCCTTCTCCTCTGTGTGCTGCAGAGCCTCTTGAGAGATAAAAGCACTGAGAATTTACGTAAAAAAAGCCGTATCTTCAGAAAACAGAGTGAAGATTTTCCCAAAGTTAAGTTGTTCTGTTGTATGAGAGAAAAACTTTATCTGGTTACCTGCAAAAGATACTGCAAAGGTCTTTATCAAGCAGTGTTGGAAGTACCTTCCATGTACCTGCACACAGTGGCTGTGCTTACAGGAAAGTTAGTTTAATGATTAAAATACTTCACTGCCCGAAAAAGTCGCCTCCTTAATCTTTCTTCGTTAATATGTGAAGCTTCTGTAATAACTTAGACGTTTTACAGTAGTGCCAGTCACAACCTTGGAAGAAATGCTGCTAGGATACTTTTTTGGCTTTTAAATTTTTAGAAGACATTTAGATCTTCCTCACCAGGTATGCTTTTTGCATGCTGGCAGGAAGTTGCTCCCGTGATGAGGATTGGTACACACACACTTGGAAAATGCTCTGCAAAGTGCCCATGCAGCTTTCCAGCTGTGACTCTGGTACTCATGGAATAGGGCCACAGCCTCCCTGAGTGGAGCAGTGGGGAGGGAGGAGGGTGGCTTTGGGAAATATGTGGGAAAAGCAGAGAATTATTTCTTTGAGGCTTGAAGTATTCCTGGATGCAACATGGAATTAAACTTAGCTTTATGTCTTGTTTGTGATCTCCTAATTGCCAGGTGGTTCCCCTCTCCCTGCATCTGTGAATGTATTGTGCACCATAATCTCTGGGAATTTAGGACTTTATTTGTAGTTATTTTGGTAGAACTCTTGATTCCTGATTTTGTGCTTGAAGATGTTTATATTTTGTGTGCTTTTTGTAGGTCTAGCATTTGGATTTTAAATATGCAACTAGTTTAACTATGGGGAACCTGCAGCAAGTCCCTCTATATATTTCTGCATTGTGTGAGGAGTTGAAAAGAATCTGTATGCAACCCTCAATTCTTTTGAAAAAGGTCTTTGGATGCATTATGGATGAAGCTAGAGACAAAGTGCTTTTTAAGAAGTTTATCTTGCATAGTCACGCGCTGTATGAATGTACAATCTATACCTCTTACAGTGACGAACCTGGTGTCCACCTTTTTGGCTTGTGGCTTTCCTCCACGGTTCAATAATCTTCTTTATTATTCATATGTGAAATGATGAATGAATGCTTTATAACACTTCACCAATACAGTGTTGGGAAGCATTGAAAGCAGTGTAGGCTCACCATTTGCCTTGAGCTGACTTTCACAAATACCTGCTTTTGCCTGAACTTGCCAAAGCTGCCCTTCCATATGGGCTGTCTGTAGGAAACCAGTGTTCTTGCAAATTCACGGGTTTACATCCATGGGTGTTGTACATGGATTTTACTTTACCATTCCATATCAGAAAACTCAATATAAACAAGAACGACCATACTTTCAATAGCATTTTGAAGTAATCTACATCAGTGCTTGTTTTTCTCAAAGGTTAGAATATATTTTTATAACCTGAACAGTTACTACTGGAGCACTAAGCTGAGGTCTGATTTTGGCTATTAATATTACACCCTTTAGCTGTTCTGTCTGCATCTTTATAGTTATGTAACTTTATTTTTGGTTTAATCTTTTCATTATATAAGCTTTTGTCATTTTAAAGAACAGCTTATGAAAGCACAAGTCTGAAGAAACTAGTCTTGGGTGCTTCAGGAAAAAGCTGAACATAAGGGCAGAAGTATGGCATTATCTTTATGATTTAAGAAAGAAAAACAATTGGAAGGGAGAAAAGAGGTAATGATTTCAACTACCGGCGCAATGTTTGTTTGGCTGTTGCCAGTAGGGTCTTTGTGCTGGACAGTAACCTTCTGCATTACCTTTATCTGTGTTTTATGCTACATTTGCTCAAAATCTAAATGGTTTTCTGTGTTTTGATAACTGAGAATGTGACAGAACATTATTAAAAAATACAGATCTTGGAAATCTGTGGAAGAATTAAAAGACATAAACCACCAGTAAGAAGCACATAGCAAGTGGTTGAATTAAACCAATAACTCTTTAAATAGGTAACCTTAGCTACTCATGTACTGACACTACAATTCCTACCAGCATTGTTCTAACAATGGTAAGAGCTGAAATACCATTTTAGAGACTACATTAAAAAAAAAAGCTTAGTGGGTTTTAGGTTTGATCTCATCCTCCCTCCCCCATTCACATGGATTTTGTTCCTCAGACTACTGTTCTGCAAACTCTTATGTGGGCTTAAGGATGGAGTTGGTACCTGTCACTTTTTGGTATTTAAAAAATTGAAATGAAAGTAGGTTTGCCACGTGAGTTTCAGTAAATATGGTCAAGGTTCAAATCATGTTTGTTGCTTTGCAAAGGGAAGAAGTGTTATTTAGGAAGCTTTGAAGTGAGTGTAGCTGGGAAAGTGATTCTTGCAGGTTTTTTGATGGACTTTGATTTAACATCTTTCCCATCATTTGCTTTCTGTTAAGTGGTGAAATTTGGACTTGGGAGTGGCAGAGTGAGCTCTAAGGAGAGTTTAGACTGAGGTTTTTCCACCTTTATATCCATCTGGTTATAGTACCTGTGTTCTGATGTGTTTCTAAATGGAACTTTTTCTGGTTTTGCCATGAGAAGCCATGAGATTCATGGAATCACCGAATGAACTAGGTTGGGACAGACCTTTAAGATCATCTAGTTCAACCTAAAATCATTTAGTCCAACCTTCATTTAGTTTCAGCTGCCAGCAAGTGTTATTTTAGGGCTTGTTTTGGTTTTGTACTTTGCACTGCAGCATTGCCAGCTCAAGGATTTCCTTCATATTTCTGTTTTTGCTAAGACCAATCAGATGGTATCTGATGGATGAATTACTTGCTGTGACAGGATGTATGGGATCACACCTGCTCCTGCCTCCCTGATGATGGATGTGCGCACAGAACTGGGATGTACGTACTTGCAGTGGGAGAAATGGGCTTTGCTGCTAATTCTTCAGTTTAAACTATAGAATAAACAGTTGAATGGTATTAGAGCCATTAGCTGGATAGATGCAGTTATGGTAATAAGGACACACGAGAAAATGCAAGCCTAATCTATTTTTTTGAGAGACATGTTTTTATGGAGCATTATTTCTTTCTTACCTCTGCAGCTTAACTTACCCCTTGGGAAAACAAGTTTGCTCAGTGCACCTCCTGCCTCCTTAAGTCCCCTGTTTTTCCAGCCTTGCAGACTTCTTTGGGTATCCATGTCAGGCTGCATTGTGTTTTTGATCAATCCTGTGCCAATATTCAGGACAGATGTCACACTCATTTTTAGGTATCTAACTTTCATCATGGGGGGAGAGAAGAGCAAGAGTAAAGGAGAGGATTGTAACTATTCAGGTATAAATTCATTTGTGTGCTTTAACTTCCTTGCTGTTCTTTTTTTCTTTCAATCACTTCATTAAAAAAATAAAAACCTAAAGGAGTACTGCTGGTTTTCATAAAGTCCCTAATAACCTCTCTTTTGGTGGTAGGAGCTTTAGCTCAGCAGAATTCCTTGGAATGATTCCTTGGTGTTGTTGAATGTCATAATTAATGGGATTTCTCTGGAAATATGACAGGTAGCCAGGGCTTTGGAAGCAGAAATCCTTTGTAGGGAAGAAGTTAATGAGACAGACAAGTTGCAAAGGCATCCACTGAAGTTCTTCAAAATTTTCCTTGTGCTGGGGCAGCTTTCTGCTTCCCTTCCACTGCTGGCTGCTGCACTAAAACAAAGGAAAAATATGATTTAAACCTCAGCTTCCCTTGTCTTTCAGCCTCGTCTTAGGAAAAGCAGGAGGCTGGGTTTGGTTACTTATTCTTGAGAGAGACTGCTCAGAATTTGTTTTCTGTCTAATCAATGCAGTTTGGTGAAACCAGAGATATTTTTGTGGAATGATAATACTGAAGACTTTTTGTTTTCTTAAAAGTTTCATGTGACTTAATTAGGAATTTGTATTTCCAAATGAGAAAAGGATTTGTGAGTATATGTGCTTGGGCTTCTCTTAGTCATATATTTTCAAATTCAGCCTTCTCAGTGCTTTTGGAAGAAAACAACAGAAATGTCTGAATAATTTTAAGCCATCTTTAAAGCAATATGTTATGACAATTTACTTTTCAAAATTTCTGTGGCAAGGCAAGATCATTCTCTTAGAACTGTAATGCAGGAGTTTAGTAGGATATCAAGATGGATCTACAGTGTATGGTAACAGAAAGATAGCACAGGGTATTGTGTTAGTTATGGCACTGTTAAAATTTACAGAAATATTTCCTGTTCTTTCTATGGAAATTATTATTTTTCCTTGACTCACAACAGGAATGCTCAACTAGTCAGTGAAATATCATTGCCAGATATTTTGAATACATTGTTTTCCTTGAGAAGGAAAAATTATCAACAAATTCAAGCATGTATTCAGTTATGCCATATGTAGAAATAAGACATTTGAATATTCATAAATAATTTCCCTGGGATGGCTAATGAAGATGGCAGGCAAGAAAACAAATGGCATGCATTTTTATTCATTACCCTCATTATTGAAGAATTATTGCAAACTTCTTGAATCTTTATATCAAACTCTTTTAAATTGCTTTTAATTCCCTGTAATATTTTTTTAATCTCCAGCCTTTTTAAGCATTGTACATTATCTGAATCCAGACATGTGGGATTTAAGTTACGCCGAATCTGTTCTTCTGGTGTTCTCTGTGATTTTGGCCATATGGGCATCTTTGTTTTTCTTTTGTGAGCCTCCTTAAAAGCCTCATAGCTTACAGTTAACAGGAACACTTGCTTTTTCCTACATTTTTATTTTTTCCACTTTTATAAAGATGTCAAAATCCATGCAAAGGGAGCAAAAAAAAAAAGGGTTATTCATGTGAAGCATGGATGTTGTTACTGGCCCCCGTGTCAGGGCAGCCCCCAGTGTCAATCCAGGATGGGGGATGAAGGGATTGGGAGCAGCCCTGCCAAGAAGTTGGGGGTGCTGGTGGAGGAGGGCCGCTGAGTTAATAAGAGAGATGGAGCTTCTCTCCTAGGAGGAAAGGCTGAAAGAATTGGGATTATTCAGCCTGGAAAAGAGAAGGCTTTGGGGTGATGTAGTTGCAGCCTTGCAGTAGCTGAAGGGAGCCTACAAGAGTAGTGGGGAAGACTGTTTAGAAAGGCATGGCATAGCAAGGGGGAATGGATGCAAACTGTCAGAGGGCATGTTTAGGTCACATTCTGGGGGAAGTCCTTCCCTGAGGCACTGGCATAGGTTGCCCAGAGAGGCTGTGGATGCCTCATCCCTGGCACTGTTCAAGGATAGATTGGACAGGGCTTGGAGCAACCTAGTCTAGGAGAAAGTGTCCCTGCCCATGAAAGGGGATTGGAATGATCCCTTCCGATCCAAGTCATTCTGTGATTCTATGATTTTATCCTAATACACTAAAAAAAGCTTCTGTTGGTATTTCAAACATCAATACTTTGATATAGCAGCATTTTATTGAGCTTTGTTGAGGTCTATACAGACCAAGTTTTTTCTCATTCATATATCTGGAGTTTTTTTCTTGGTCTCTTTGCTGCACAAATGATAAGTTTTTAAAGAGTCAGCATTGCTTTGGAATGTAAATACAAAGGATAAAATTCCTCTAAGACTGAATTTAGGTTTGAGACTGCAGTGTAATGAAGAGAGATGGGAGCAGAGTTAGAGCTTGGTCTTTTTAAATGACATTAATTTTTCTTGTAGCTGCTTGGTGCTTTAACATTTTAACTTGATTAAAATTAAACTAAAGGCGCTCCTTTATTCTCCTTGAAATTTCCTACTGGGCTTCTGGAAAGCTTTTGTTAACTAACGTTTGCTTAACTGATAACAGCAGAACTGTGGCTTTCAGGTGTGTGTCAGCAAGCTGGAAGCTGAGACTCACACCTGGTGGGCTGCATCAGTAGTGAGCCTCAGGGTGAGGTTCCCCATTGCCTTGGCAGTGACAGATTTCCCTCTGTCAGGTTCTGTTTACCTCTTTGTTTCTTAGCTGTGTGATACAAGTAACCAAATCCTTTAGAAATACCTGTGTTTTGAATTGCAAGTGTTTGGAAATCATTGTGGTATTTATATTCCTAAAATATGCAGTTGTCTGGGTGACAGCCTGGAGAAGCATCCCCTGGGTGAGAGGAGGAGGGTGGAGGTGTTCTGTGGGGGTAATGAAGGCAGACTGCACATCCACTCATTTCTGCAAGGAGAAATGATGGTTGGGAAATTGGAATAAATGTGAGAGAGCAGAAATTTCAGTTGGGTAATAGGGGAAGACTTTGGAGCTTTCTCCTGTGGAAAACATTCTCAGCAGCTGAACTCTCTGATGTGAAAGCAAATGCAACACGCTGCCTGCACAAGCTCCAAGATGAGGGATAGCCTGGCTTTGCACAGCTTGTGCCTCTGAAGCAGCCAGGAAGCCTGAGAGCATTTGCATTTTCTGCCCAGAATCCAAGATTTTTCAACACACATTTATAATTTTGAAGTGTGTAATAGTAATGGAGTCAAAACTGCTTCATGGAATGAAATTTGCAAGGAAGTGCTGTGAAGAAAGGCATTTCTAGTGTAAGACTTAGACTCCTTCATCAGATAACCTGTTGCAGAATTGAGCTCTCTCTGGCTTCAGCACATGAGATGCTCACAAGCCAGGTCTTCATAAAGCTCAACAGCAGGAGAAATTTTGTGCATTGTAAACAGGAGCAATGTCCCTTTTCAGGGAACTTGCCAGGCTTATCACGAGTTGCCAGGTTCTTAAATGAGTCTTGAAACAGGGCAGTGCTAAAGGAATTTATGGGATAGGTTTATAATCAACAGATAATATAATATAATATAATCAACAGTTTAATTAATGTAGCATCTTAACTGCTCATCTCCGATTTAATTTTTTCCAGATGTGAAGTTTTAATGGAAGTTTCTTCAGTGACTCACGAGGAAGGTTAACATCTGGGAAGAGCATTTAGGGCAAGCTTGCATGGAAGTGAAACAATATTTCCTTAGATGTTAGCTTACATGTCAGCACAAGGCAGTCCTGAGATTTGGAGAGGTTTTATGTATTATTACATTTATATGTATCACACACACATATTATTTTGGATTGGTCAGCTTGGCCTAAATACAGCTAATCTCACTCCCATATTCCATTTTTCAATCTTTGTGTTTTCTCTGTTCAGAGGTAAGATTGAGATAAAGACTGCTTATCAATATCTTAGCACGCTTTTGCTTTTATAGCACACTGTAGGAATTATAGGACAAGTAATCTACATTTTCTATCCATATGGAAATACTTTAAAAAATCAGTATCATTTAAAAAAGCAGTATTATCAGTCTTAGATGGTCTAGTTGCTGTTTCTTTAGTTTGTATGCCAAAGTGATTTTATTTCAAAATGTTTCATGTTTTAGGAGAATCCATATAAGAACTTCTGAATGGTAATCCCCAAACCCAAAGAGTAGTAGGAAATGCTTTCCTGAAGCCCTGTCCCAATGTTGGGACAAGTGAAGCATTTGGAGATATGTTTAAAGGGTTAAAAAAAAATCTCCAAAAGCTTTATGTTAAACCACATGTTTGTCCATATGTTTTAGATAGGCTATCTATATTTTTGTAGAAAACTGATATTAAATGGAAATTCAAGCCTTTGCAGCTTGCTTAACAAAAGACACTTGTGGTGGAGCTCTGAGGTCCCAGGACAGTTCCATTACTGTAATTCCACAGCGTGAGCTTTAAATGTATCTGGAGATTTTAATGGATCACATGGGAAGTAAATCTCTTTGTACCTGCCTTAAGCCATATGTTACTGATACAAGATGTTGAGCTGCCTATCTCTTTCACTTGGGCACAGCTGTGCGCTTCCATAAGGGCCGGCTTTGGAACTGTAAAGGGAAGTTTCAGATTCCATTCTTCTCCCCTGTTACAGGAAATCTCATGCTTTCTAATTTCAATTGTGTAATTTTATAGATTTTTCCAGAAGATGTAGGTTTTTGATACATTTCTAAATCTAATGAAGCTTTTAAAAATGCTTTATGACTTTTAATGTAGTCCCTTCATTCTTCCATTCTTTCATGCATTTCCTGTTGTTGATCAAGTTTCTTTGTTGCTATTTAAATAGCATGCACAAAACCTATTTGTACCCAATTGATATTGCTGAGTATCAATGCAAAGCAAAATTAAACATTAGATTTAAATAATGGACTTGTTTTTCCTACTCCTTGTTTATTATTTTCTAATATAACTGTAATCAGTGAATATTGTAAACAATTCATATAACTGGGAGACAAATAAAGCAGGATTGAAATTTTATGCCTGATAGGACACACAAACTGTTAACGTCTAAGATGCAATTTATTTGTAATAAACTAACAATTCCCATTTGCAACTCTAACCACTTTTCTGAAGGCTGCTGGTTTCATTTGTTTTTCAGAAGTCATATTAGTTACTTCAGATTTCTTTTGGGAACACTTTATATTACTGGTTGAACTCCCCACCCTGGAAATTTGATACTGATGTTCTCCCTCAATAACCAGGACCTTCTTTGCTGCAGTTTCTGGAAAAAAAAATTATGGCCATAATTCAGTAAATCATCTATAGCAAGGGGAGGCTTCTTCCATCCAAATAATCTTGGTAGTAAACCCAGGCCTTCTCTCTTACACTTAAGTGGCATGGGACTTAAGGCAGTTACTTACCACCCTCTTTAGCTCATTCTTTTCAGTGTCAGAGGAGTAGTATATTTAAAAATGGAAAATGTAGGTGAGGAGGAGGTGCTTAGGGATCTGCTCCTCACAGAGCTGCAGTAGTAGGCAGCTCCTTTCTTGTAAGTATATTTTAAATAGCAGAGAGGAGGAACCTTTATAGAAAAATCTTAAGTAGTAGGGGAGTAGTGTGATGACAGCAGAGAGTAATTTTACTACTTTTTCTCTTTGTAAGGAGTAGCTGGTTTTGAGAAGATGTGAGTGAGGGGAAGAAGCCTCCACAGACAGTGTTGGGGTGGTGGTGGGTGTATGATGAGGTGAAATGGCTGAGGGGAAAATTAGCAGAACTGATGGGGGCAGGTAAAGTGTGAATGTTGGTATGAAGGTTTTGAGAAGAAAAGAAATTGATGATGTTTACTTGATTCTTCAGGATAGTTTTATCCCAGGCAAATATTTAAGAGCCCATTTTTGGTATGACTTCTGTTTGGAAATAATGAGTAGAAGCTTAAATTTCTGTGGAAATCTAATTTCTTTTAGCATTAAGCAATATGAAGCTTATTCTTTCAAAAAGCAAATTGATGTAGATATTGCTCATTTCAGCAAGATGCAAATTATATATGTAGAATTGTCAATAAAGTTTATACAAGATGTTCCGTATTCGTTGTCTTAGGTTTAATGAGCTGGGCTAATTATACCGTGCCATAACTAACCAAGTAACAGCCAAATTGATTTTTTTCTTCTACAAGATGCTCTGGGCTTGTAGTTCTCAGATTTAATATACCCATGTAATTGCATAATGTTGCAGTTCAGCAAGTCATTGGGGAGTGTTTGGATTGTTAGCAGCAGTGTGAGTACCTGTAGCTTCTTGTCTGCTTTGTCCACATTTACCAGCCTGCCCTTGGGAATCACAGAATGATTTGGGTTAAACAGGACCCTAAAGATCATTTAGTTCCCAACCCCCATCCCTGGATGGGAATTGACTCTGACTTCTGAGGAAAACCCTTGTTATCTTAAACACCGAGTAGCTGAATTTCGGTTGTCTGTGAGTGGGAAAGAAACCTTTCTCAATTTCACATTTTCATTTTCTCTTTTATTTGAGTCAAAGGCATGATGTTTTTGTAGGAATGTATATCTCCTGTATTTTTTTCCCGTCTGTGGATGAATTTGTCTTCCTTTCCACTGTCCAGTTTGGCCCTCTGCTTCTTCCATAGGCAGTGGAACAGGAGCAACTCTGAAGGCAATCCAGCCTTTGTTAAAGAGGTGCCCTGTTGCCACATTTCTCTACACAGAGAAAAGCAAGGCACAATTCTTCCCAAGGATTTCTGAGATTCACATTCTCTGAACCTCAGAGAAAGGGAAAACATAATTCTTATCACTTGCTGTGCCTATGTTTGTGCCAAAGTAGAATGCAATATGGAGATTGTTTACCCAGAGTGAGGGGGTTTTATTTCCTTGGCCTGTCAGGGCCAAGTGTGTGTGTGTGTCAGGACTGTGGGGTGACAGTCACGAGATTCAGTGCAAAGTGTGAGGGTTGAGTGCTTGGCAGGTTCAGTTTTAGTTGTATTGAATAATATAGTATAATAAAGTAATTAATTTGCCTTCTGATATCCATGGAGTCAGATGCATCATTCTCTCCCCCTCACCAACATCAGAGTCACCTTTGATTTGCTGTAGTGCCCCACAGCTGAGGTAGATTCCTTTGGAGTGACTGGTATCTCTCCATTCCCTATAGACAGAGATGGGAAGTATTTACCCCAGGAAAAATGTCTAATTTAGACATTTGTCTTGGTCATAACACATTAAAAGTAGCATCTTTCACATCTTTGCTTGTGATAGCTGTTTCAGACTGCTCCTTCCAGTAAGTTGGACTGGATTTCAGTGGGTGTTTCTACCTGTTTATGTCAAGCTATGGCTTCTTGTTCAGGAGCATGGGCAGCCTTCGAACTGAGACACCTTAGCAAAGTGCTTCCCAGCATAGTCTCCAAGTAGCCAGGTAAACCAGGTAGATTTGCGTTCCCTAAGCAGGTACAGAAGGGTCAGAGTAGGCCTCAGCCACATAAACTGACATAAGATTTTTGGAGCTTGGCTTAGGCTTAATGATTTTGTAATATTTTCTGTTACCCTTCTTTAAGCAGGAAGTAAAAAACTCCTCAAATATGCTGTAAAATAACATCTTTATTTACTTTTAAAGAAAATAATTAATTGGGCAGCTAATTTTACTTACAATATCATAGAATCTATTACACAGGAAGAAGAGTCACCAAATTCATGGATTCATAACTTGACCATCAGTGGGTTTCTTCTAAATGTTGACCAATTAATACCAGTCTGAATTGTAAAACAAAGCAGAAATGGCTTCCTTTGTGTCATATTTTGTGGGAAACGTTTTAGGTTTAAATTTTTCAGCTCATTGTATTACTTCTTGAGTTAGGTAAACTGTTAAGCAGAGAGGAGGAACCTTTATAGACATTTTTTTAAGTAGTAGGAGAGTAGCGTGATGACAGCAAGTTGGCCATTATATTGTCTTTTTAATAGCTGGAGAAGGCTTGCTTTTACCAACAGCATAATTTGCTTGCTTTTTTTCTCCCCACTTTTTTGAAGAGTCAGCAGAATATAAATGACAGATGCTCTTCAAATAGGTACCTGGTATTTCATGCAATTAGAACTAGTGCTGCTGTTGCCATATTGTTGCAAAAATGCCTCCAATGCGTCTGTTTTCTTGGGACTGAATTCCAGATGTTAATTTGCAGTCTACCATCTGTTTGATTTTGGTGACTGTGTCAAGTTGCAGGTCAAAATTACGACTTGTTTGCTGTCAGGAGAATGGCAGCATTTGCAGCACTTAAATCTTACACCGAATTCTTGGCTGTCATTGCAGCCTAATGTGTATTTCCCTTACCTTGCTAGAGGGAATGCACACAGAGCTGGGATCTGCTGTAATTGTATGTGGCCCTTCTCGTGTGCTCCTTGGTTTGTGGTGTGCAGAGCTGCCAGGCTGTGCAGCTCCTCCTTTGATGCTCTCTGAGCCTGTGGAGTGGGTGTGGCGAGGCCGGGAAGCAGACGGTGACCTTCTCATCTTGCACAAGTGCTGAAACTCCTCCTCTCTGCAGCCATCAAAAGCCCCTTGTAATTTCCATTCTACCATGGTAGTAAATGTTGTAATCTCAATCTTATGACTGTAGTAAATGTTGGGTTTATTGCTCGGTGAAAATACTTTCAGCTATTAACTATGGAATTATAAACTACTCCTCTGTGACAGCAAAGACTAAATTCCATTCTCTCACTTTGAACTCTGGCTGAACAGTGTGTGCTAACAAGTAGTATGTTTTTTTTTTCTCCCCTAAGAATCTGTGTTTGAATTAATGTGGAATTTGTGACATGCACCTTACTTGGGAGCTCATTATAGTTCCAATCATTATCTAACACTTCAAAAGATAACTACACTTAATCTCTTTTCAGACTTAGGTTGATAGCTTGGTTTTTTCCACCAGAATTTGTCTTTTTTGTTGGTTTGGTTTTATTTTTTTTCATGATCAGATAAAAAGGTAGTGAAGAAAGGGGATGATTGATGCTTCTGTGCTGTTGTCTTTGCCCTGGGGGCACTGTAGGAGTTTGTTTTGATCCGAAAGTGATAAATCATAGAATCATGGAATGGTTTGGGTTGCGAGGGACCCTAAAGACCATCTCATTCTAATCCCCTGCCATGGACAAGGACACTTTCCACTAGAGCAGGTGCTCAGAACCCCATCCAGCCTGGCCTCGCTCAGGTTCAGCA
>NW_005054469.1:666690-668160 GCF_000277835.1 Geospiza fortis
GCACAAGTATGGGAGTAGCCAAAGCTCCTTTAATTTAGCTTATGGGCAAGTCTTCCCTGTAATTTGTCATCCTTGCATTCCAAGAGTTCCTGTTATTGAAGTTCCTTAAAGCTGTAAAGCAGCAGCTGAGGATGATCAGTGCTGACAGGAGAGTACCTGGGCTGTCTTCTGGGACTTTTACGTGGTATTGAGAGCTGTGCTATACACTTTTTAAGAAGTAACTGACTTCACTTTTGCAAGATTTGCATTTCAGTGAGTTTTATTTTTGTAATGTAATGTCACGCACTGAATTTTAAAAGTTTTGGCTTATAAACACCACATAGAGGTGGTTAAAATTATTTTTTCATTAGCTCCCTGTAACTTGATTTTATGACACATCTGTTATCAGGCATATCCCTCTCTTTTTTCCTGCTCAGAAATATGTTCTGATATTTTAACTTATCTGCCCTCTTAAATGAAAGTTGCTATTGAGTCACTCTTTTGCAATGGACAGTAGTTTCACTCAGAAACCCTCTGCAGTAATAATTTCTGGTGGGTGCTCTTAACACGTCTTTTTGCCGTTGACTTAACTTAGCTCATGTATACTGGTGCTGTGAATGGCTGTGTAAAAATTCTTTCCATTAAAATGCTTCGTGCTTAGTGCTACCACGCAAATGAAATAATTCAGGACAGTTTTTTGCATGTAAATTTTTAAAAGGGATAAAAGCAGTAGAGCAGTAATGTGAGTCTCTAATGTGTTTGGAGAATGAAAGATCAGGTTGCAATGACTTCTGGAAAGGCAACAAAAAACTTGTATCTTTGCTTTTATAACCCAAAACTTGAGTGAGTAAATGTTCAGAGCAGGAAGCACTTAGAGCAGTTTAAGTAATGCTTACCTTTTGGGTTTTTTTCCTATATAAGAAACAAAACCACTTTTTTATGCAGTCAAAATGGAAATATATTTTCTGGAAAGGTTACAACATAGAAAAAATAGGATCTTGTGTTTCTTCTACAGATTGACTTCCATCCTTCACCTTCAGCTGGTACCAATTGAGTTTGCTTGCTCTGCATATAGTGATTTACCCAGTTGTATATATGATGGTAATTGACAGCCCTGACTTAATTGCTATTTCCAGTTTCTTAATAGCTAAAATCCACCTGTAACTCTCAGCTGCAATGGTTAGGGTTAAATTGCAGCTGTCAGTTATAAGGCAGGAAAAAAAATAATCTCTAAGTTTTCAGTTGCCTCTGTTAAACAAATGTGGAGGCTTGCAAACTCAAATAAGATTAATAAATTCTCCTTGTAACTTAAGTTTTCCTGCAATATTACAAAAGAACTGAGGGTTTTGTTGTGGTTTTTATTTTTCTCTCCTACCATATGTTCACTGTATATTGCATTAAGTGTAAGCAACACTTGTGAAAAGAACTGAAAACCTCCAAATCCTGGAACTGGAAATGATTACCCAAAGGAATGAGAAGCTGCAGGGAGTA
>NW_005054469.1:668201-690134 GCF_000277835.1 Geospiza fortis
GCTGGATGGCTGTGCTCTCTGGCTCATTCAGGGTTTTGGAGTGGGGATGGTGGTGGTGAGAAATTCAGGATGATGGAGAAAGTGGACAGGTGTCCTTGTCTCTGCTTCCCCTTGCTTCAGTTGCTGAATTTTTTCTACCAGTGGTGCATCAGCAGGCCAGACATCGTAAAACCCTTCTCATACCTTGTCATGGCCATGCTTTTGGTCTTGTAAGAAAATCTGATAAAGAGCTTTTGTGCAGTCTTTAAATAAATAATCCACAATTAGGCATTAGTTCTAAATATTCAAAGTACATATGAATAGTTTTCTTCCCTGTTCCTTCTCTCTAACCTACTTTTGCTTGTTTGCAACAGCTGCCAAACACAAAGGAAAAACAAAGCAAAAAACAGAACTCGGGCGCAAAAAAAGTCAGATCTTGAGTGTTATTGTTGGAAGCACTTTGCCACGTGTGTGTGCTCATCACTAGTTTACATGGGATTTGGTTCTGGATGTGAAATAGGAATTTGTTAACCTTAGTTTGCATTTTGGTACTTTAAATGACATTTTACTTGGTTGTGGTACTTGTCACAGGCTGAACTCTAGTTTATTAGCGTTTTTTGATGTGGTGAAACCAAGTTCTCTTCTTAAGTGTCTTGTTAGGCTGTAAAAGTTAGGAAAGGATTTCCCTGGGTTGGCACAGGCAGAAGCTGTAATCAGGAGCTGCTGGGGCTTTTCAGTGGTGATTGTGGCACTTATATGTCCAAATATGGTGTATTTTTTGGCAAAACCTCCCTTTTTTGTGCATTCTTATGCCCTCAATGGTGCTGCTGCCAGCCAGGGAATCATGGTAATAGTTTGCTTTGCTGAGCTTTTTTTCAGGTAGAATTCACATGAGGAAGGAGGAGGAACATTCCAGATATCTGAGGTTTAAACTTTGTCTAAGGAATACTAGTGTTAGGAAAATTAATCCACAAACACCAGAGGTTTATGTCCAAAAAGGAGACAGAGGAGTCCTTTTACTTTATTCAAATAAAGGGAAAGGTCAGGGGCATTCCCCTGGGATCTCTCAAATTTTTGGAGGACACAGCCTCCCTTTTTCCCAATTTCCCAGCTGCATTTCCCTTCTCTCTTTCCCCATTGGCTGAGGTACTTGAGAGGTACAGTCTTGCTGATACACCTGATACCAAAGATTTCCCTCTAATGTATAACCCTCCCTTCTAATTTTTAATTCTTATGGAATTTAGGGGTTTTGCTTCCCCATTGTTTCTTTCATCTTTCAATGTCTAATTTCATTTATCAGCAAACCTAAGGTTTATTTGTAAAAGCAAATATCTTTTTCCATTCATCAATCAGTGGAATCCTTCCCATTGTTTCTTTTCTCTCCCAGTGCTAGTTTTGTCTACCAGCAGACCCACAGCTTGTTTGTAAAGACAAATCTGCTATTCCTCTCACTAGTGAGTGTTTTTATGTCTTGAAAGAAAAAGAAAAGGGTGAGTGAAGAAAAAGTGTTGGTGACTGGATCATATTTGTTATGAAAATGTTTGATTTGTACCTTAATGGGAATAGAAAAGTAGTCATTGTTTGTGCATAAAAGCAGCTGGTACTGCTTGGTGCCAAAGAGAAGTTCCAGCAAATCCTATGGAACAAAAACAGTGGGGGAGAGAAAGGGTGATTCACACCAGTGAAGAAGTTCCAATACCAAGATAAAGGAAAGGCAGCTCCCCCAAAATTGTTTGAAGCAGGGATATTCCATGGGATGCAGTAAAATACCTTCATGGTTTCCAGCTTCTGCTGGGAACTCCGAGGGAATCCATTCCATTCCATGCCCATGCACAGGTGGGCACAGTACTGGTCTCTGAAGGGAACAAGACTTTCCTTACCCAAATAACTTGAGCTTTATGGACATAATGCCAAACTTATTACAGGTACCTGTGACTTGCTGTTCTCTCTGAAGAATCACTTTGCTTTGACTCAAAGTTTCTTAAGAGTTTTTGCAGACAGGTACGAGGAAGGTTGAAGGTAGTGGGTGTTTTTCTGGGGGTGGGCAGAGAAGGTACTGCAGTTGGAATTGAATTTTGTCAAAACCCCTGAGGACTCAGCAAGGTATTCATAAGATTTGACAGAAGAATCCCACATGGGGTAGGCACTGGCAAAGCCCTGAAGTGTGGAATGTGACAAAACATGGCAGATTTCTAATGGTCTATAAAAATAGAGCTTGAGAGGCAGCGTGTGCTGGTGTCTGCATCAGTGAATTTCTTCTCCCTTAATAACGATGCCCTGAAGGCACCATTCAGCTTAGCTTCAAAATGGTTATGATCATTAAAAGCAACAAGCTGCTTCAAAAGTATATTGGAATTTAGGATACTTGATTTCAAAACAAGAAAAGAAATCACAAGGCTGGAGCAAACAAGCCAGGACATGCAGTTTCAGGTTGTAACTCTTCTTCCTTACAAAACCAGCCATGATGCAGCTGTTCATGTGCAGCCTGACGTAGAGCATCAGTCAATAATGAGTGCTTTGAAAATAATGGAATTTTTACCTTGCTAGAATTGAAAAATCCATGAGGAAAAGTTGGTTTCTTCAAAAAAATTTTGAATGCGTTGTGCAACAGGGGATATTGTACTTGCAGCATAAGTGCTTAAATAGTTTAAAAGTTTTGCATGAAATAGTTATATAAAATGGATGAGTAGAGTAAAATCAAACTCTTAGAGGAAAAGTAAATCTGCAAGACACAAATGACAGCTTATGGAATGTTTATCTCAGAATTAATTATTCATATATATGCATGTGTATATAAAAAAATATGTACCCCAGTAGAGATAAGAGCTAGAAATTACAGACTGGGTATGAGTCTCAGTTAATTGTTTGATTTTTATCACTTCTGCAATATAAATATCTAAATTTAGTGTTTAAACAGTAAGTCATTGGAATGTTCATTTTCACACAAAGTGCACAAGGACTAATTAAAACAGCAACTTGCGCAGAATTGTTTATATGATGTCAGTATTCATGTTTAAGGTAGCACATAAATCTATAATTGCTGTTTTCTTGTTAATTATTATTGCTACAAGGGTTTGGATTGTTTGAAGAGTAGCTGTTTCTACCACATGTAGCTTGAGTTGCATGTCTGATTATCAATAACAATAGTTGTGTACTGGCATGTTTCTCAAATGTGACAATGGCTTTTAAAAGAAATGAGAATAATTTCCTCTGATAGAAATGTGAAACATTTCTTAGACTTCATAATGAGAGACGATGCAAGTTTGTTTTGGAGTTGAATAATTGAGTAAATAGTGATCAGTCAGACCTGTTGCCTGTGCTGTCTGTAGGGTATCAGGATCACCAGCAGTTCATTGCCCCTGTGAGAGCATGGACTGACAATGCCAAGGGAGGCATTTTGATAATATTTATATAGCGTTGCCAAATGCAGTAGCTAATTTGTACTGTGGAGTCTGTTACTACCCTAAATTGATACATTTTCTGACCTCAGTTTCTTACCTTCAAGTGTGCACAGCAGTCACATGTGGTGCTGCTCCTGCAGCGCTGCTTTTGCATCTTTTCACAGGAAGTACTACCTGTAGTACTACCAGAATTGAAGAAAAAGCATTTAACTTATGAGCTAAAACATTACTTTTATAAAAACCATCCTAGATACTTGTGACACTTTAACTTTCTCAGCAATTTTATCTGAATTACTGTTTTATCTCTTACACGCTCCTGCATAGTAGCACCTGGAGTTTATTCTCATTATTTATTCTGGACTCTCAAACATGTCAGGGATGTTGGTTTTGTGTATGCTTGTAGTTTTCAAAGGGCTTATATATATCTATATCCAGTTTCAGGGCTTATGTATATATATATCCAGTCAGCTTGTTCCATAACCATTTCAAGCTGGCTGGTCAACAGTTTGTGGTGTGCAAGAGAGTGATAAAATCAAGGTGTAATAGTTAATATGAAATGCATGTTTTCTGAGAGGAAGGAAGGAGAAGAAATTGTAGAGATTATTTGGGGTTTCTCCTTTTACTTCTATAGTCACAAAGCTTGGATTGAGCTTTAGATAGCCAGACTTGAGATGGATTCATTCTCATGATACTCTGTCTGAAAACTCAGTCAAAATTTTGTAAAATCTGGATCTTTATTAGATGACAAAACTTTTAGTAATCTTGGCTAAATTGTTTGAACCTGTTCTACTGTTCACTTGAGGGAAAGTTCCCTCAAGCATGAAGAATAGTATTTTTCCAGTTCTATTGTGTCACAAAAAAAAGAAGGAACAGGAGGGTATTTTGTGCTTTATATAGCGCAAGAGGGTCACCAGATTTTTTTTTTTTACTGACTGCTTTTCATCCCTTTAATGGGCACTGACCAAGAGTAATATACCAAACATTTATCTTTAGTAAACTCAGTACCGTGTCCATGCATTACTGCAAGAGTGAAAACAATTCTCTTATTCTTTGCAGTGTAAAAGGCCTCTGATTTTTTCTCTGGAGTGTCTGTGCAGATGTGCATTGATGTAAATATGTTCTTATACACAGATGTCAGAGTGCATCTTTCCCTCTGTGTCTTCAAATGCCACTTTTACATGTTTCCTTCTTTTTGTTTGTGGTTTTAATTTTTTTTTAATTTTTTTTTCCCACCTGGCTGCTGGCTGGGACAGAGGTCTCTGTGGCCTAGCAGATTCCTGCTTTGTAAGACTGGCAAAGTGTTAACCAGGTGTCTGGAATCCACACCAACTTGATTTGTTGCCAGACATATAATTTAAATACAATACAAACATACAATAACTTTAATCTCTGCCTCTGAAGTTAGTAAGCTGAAAGTTAATGCAGGAAAGAATGATCACAAAAGCCCCTTTCCCTAGGAGAAAAGATGACATTGGCAACAGTTTTGCCTGTGGTATGATATAAAACTTTCCTATCAATCAGAAGTGTAGTCATTTGTTATTGTTTTATAAAGTATTATAGCTCACTCAGGCACAGATGTTATTTACTGCCTTGAATTGAGTTCATGGATCACTGTACTATTCAAATACTCTTTCTCTGCTCTTCTTGACCCCACTTGCAGCTGAACTTCTGAATGTGAAGGCTCATTGTGGTTTGGACCAATATTGATTTCTACTGCTCTTGTGAGGTGTATCTGCTTCCAAACCGAGTTAAAATAAAGAAGGTTGTTTCTTGGGCCTGACTAATCTCTTAATGCAACCATTCTCAAATCCATGATGAAAACCAGCTGTTTTTGTCTCCTGAAGTGCCTTGGCCAATATCTTCCCTTTTTTACCTTGGAGAAGCTTTGGAGGGTGAGGTTCAAAGACTGCCAGTAGCTTGAGTTCTAGAAAATGCAAAAATAATATGGATTTCATATTGTACTTGGTAAAAGCAAAATGATGTTATTGCTAACAGTTGTTAATTCTGCATTTGAGAAGGTAGTTGCTGCTTGTGCAAGTGATTTCTGAAAGAAAAATCAGCAGGGTTGCAAATGTGTTACAAAATGAGTATTATTAAAAATCTGCTGAATACTTGATTGTGTATGTGTTTTTTGCAGGAAGATGAGATTTAAAGAAATCTCAATGCTGTGAAGTTCAGGATCTGTCCTGTTGGTTTCCAGGCTCTTTCATTTATACAGTTTGTTTTTTATCGGAATTTCTCATTTCTCTCAAATGTTCTGTGGTTCCTAGGGGGATGGGAGGTACTGCCCTGGGTCACATTCCTGTTCATGCACAAGATTTTTCATTTCCCTACAAATATTCATCATTTGTTTATCAGAAGTTTTCTGTTTTCATTTAGAAAAAATTCTGATACTTATTGTAGCAGATTGTTTTATGTGATACCATGAAATTTCATAGAATCTTCTTTCCTCAGATGCTTCTGAGGAAAATCTCTGGGTTTTTTCAGTAACTGTGGCAATTTTTATACCTCAAGACCTTATATCCCTCAGTCTTACTTGGCTTTCACAGTCACGCCAACATATTTCTCAAGGTAGTTAAGGAGTGATTTCTTTCTTTTTTACCTTAGAGCTAGTTTATTCTTCTGAGGGAACAAGGAGAAGAAACAAAGTGGAAGAGAATTGATAGCATTACACAAACCGTGAATATAAAATAGCTGCAATGTGTTCATGTGTTAGGGGAACTTGTGGCTTTATGAATTAACTGCTTTACCTAACTGCTGAAGCTGACTTATTACCTTACTGACTAAGACTGTAAAACTCTGAGGTTTTTTTGTCTGTAATGCTGTGAAATAGGTGGTTGTGAATAAGATTGGTGGTTATGAATAAGCTTATGAATTTACCTCTATTTCCCTTTCTGGGGCATTCAAAGAGGACATGTTTAATTTCTCTGGGTACTTTCATTAGGTATCTCAGGGAGCCAATCACTTCATTAGTTGGCACTGTGTGATACATATAATACCTAGTGTATAGAAATGTGCTTGTCAATTTAGCAGAAATGGATCCAAGATCTTCCATTTTATTCCTTCCCATCTGTTAACCTGGCTTCTTTGTTCACCAGGCTACATCTAGGAAATACAAATACAACAAGCCAGAACACTGGTAGGGATCTAAGTCTGCATCGAATCAAAGTAATCTAATTCTATTGCTGCTCAGGGAATTCAAGCCTAAATCCTGGTATTCCTGATTGATCAGTGCAAAAGATTGATCCAGAAGCCTCGAGTGCAGCAGCAGGAAAACGATGGAGCAGCAGGGAGGCGAGTCAGTTCCTCTCTCATGCCAGCTCTTCTCTGGACATATGGTAGGACATATGGCTCTGGCAGGACTGTGTGCCTGGGCTGGGGATAGGTGACAAGCTCTGGACACAGGCAGGGTGGGATGCAAACCTCACCTCTGATGGCTTTGTCTTACCCTACACCATCCCAGGGAGGGCTTCTTACCTTGAATTCATCAGTTGCTCTGGTTTTTGGCAAGTAAACAGAGATGACTGCACAAAGGTGGCTGAGACCATCTCTGAGCTGATGCTGCAGGCTGGCTCTGCTGCCAGGAAGCTTGCAGGGTCCTCTGCCCACCGGCTGAAAAATGATTTCAACTGTTTTAAATGAACTTTATCCTACTTTTAAATACCTTTCAGTTTCATGTGGTTTTTTCAGCCTCTCCACAGAGGTTGCTGCTTTGTAAACTTGGATTTCTGCTCACCTTAACCTTTCCCATTCCAATCTGGAGAGTCCCAGTCTTCCCCATCTCCTGCTAATGTGAATGCACAAATGTATGGTTTCAGCTGTATATTTTTAAGTTGCAGCTTGCTGTGTAAGGTACAGTACTTGAGCAGCATTTGCAGTGAGGTTTTGCTAGCAAATAAGCAGGAGTCAGACCATACTTTTTCACCTAAGAGAATAAATGTCCTTGTGGAACTGTACTTTATGGATTTGTAAAGAATTAAAAAATGCTTTTAATGAAAAGTCCTCAAGAGATTTCCAATGATGAAAACATAATGCCACTGCATGTTTGTTTTTCTTGAGTTAGTCTCAAAAAAGTCTTCTGTGGCACTAGAGTTCTTGAAAAAGAAGAAACCAAACCCTAAAATTAAGGGAAATGGTTGGGTTTGATGTTAAACTATCTGGAGTCTCTTTTATTTTCCCTGGCCCAGCTTTGCCACACAAGCAAAGCATTCATCAGATATTGGACATTGGGTTACTCTGTGCACAGGAAAAGCTAGGAAGCTTTTATGGACATTTTCCCACCATCTGCTGAAGGCAGACAACCTGTGTGAGTGTGTCTCTGATTCACACCACTTGCCCAGCTGGAGCTGAAGTGATTAGTTCTGTTTCAGTGTGAAGCATTCCTGCCTTTTGGACAGGTTTGCATCCATCTCACAGCTATGGGTTTTTTTTGAGAATTGCATGATTTTGTCCTTGTCTTGTAAGATGACTCCCTTTTTTATTTTTTGGTGTTAATTTTATGTCCATTATAATACCCAGGTAGCTGGTGACTATTTCTGGGCAGGCTGCATGAGGAGAGTTGTCAGGCCACTGGGACAGGGGGGTTTCAGCTGCTCTGAGCGAGGCTCATGTCACAAGTCACATCTTCTCAACTTCTAGGAGCATTTTGGAGCCATGAACTCTGGTGTTAGGAGCTACCATTGTAGCACAGTAGTTTTTACAATAATGTTTTATCTAACCAGATTAACAAGCATACTTCTAAATTTTGTATCCAACCCTTGGTTTTATGCTCTTTTTCTATCTTAAACCATCTTCTATTTTTCTCTGCTTCCACTCTCTTGCTGTGTTCTTATTTTTCTTTCATGGTCTTTTTCTCAGTCAGTGAGTTCTTCAATTTTCCTGCCTTCCAAGTTTTGTAATCAAACTTTCATCTCTGTTTCTTTATAATCTGGCAATTTATATTTCACATTCTGCAGCTTTCCCAGAATATGTTGTTTGCTAAACCTCTTTCCATGGCCTGTGCTCCTTTCACTGTTCACCAGTCTTGGATGCGCTTACATCCTCTCATGTATATCGATAGTGCTTTCGATTTTCTAGTTCCAAATACTCTTGTTCTGCTCAACCCTGCTGCTCCTCTCCACTTCCCTCCAGTCTTACTCAGGAACTCTTAGGAACTCACATAGAAAGCCAATCCTTCTCTAATGTATTCCCAAGAAAAGTGGGGAAGAGCAGAAACTGAGGTTCTCTCCAGTCTCTCCAGGAACCTTTGATATTGCGGACCTTTTAAGAAAGTGTCACTTGTGCCCCAAATAGAGAACCTTGCCCTGTACCTCACTTAGTCTTCAGGTGAAGCTTTTTCCAAACATGCTTGGCATAGGAAAAAGTGATATACTTTTCCACAAAGGCTTGTTTTTCATTATGGGATATGAAGATAGGGTCTAGATGATTTGCATAAAAGTATAACAAAAAATTGAGAAAAAGCCTACTACTTTTTTAATCCCCTTTGCTAGGATGGGATAGAAATTACTCACAGACACATGTAAGTTTTATGTATTCATCACTGAGTAATCAAGTTTTAAAGTTGTTTTTTTTCACTTTTTTACTTTC
Source organism: Geospiza fortis (assembly GCF_000277835.1). NCBI lineage: Eukaryota > Metazoa > Chordata > Aves > Passeriformes > Thraupidae > Geospiza > Geospiza fortis. The sequence goes on from NW_005054469.1 coordinate 677,168, forward strand.
CTTTTGGTGTTCCATCATAAAGATTCATTCATGAAAATCAGCCACTCATTTCTGGAGACAGTGGCACGAGGGACAGACAAGGTTACACAAGGCAGAAACTTAATTAAGTATTAACATTACTTTATTTTTTGGAAAAACCTATTAAAGGGAAGTTGAGATACATCTAGAGCTTCCCATTAATGTCAACTTTTTGTTGTTTGTGGATTTTTTTGTTTGTTTCTTGTTTTGTTTTTTAAATGAGCAATGGCCATGGTGGTTTTTAGGTGTAGGTTTTAGGGTCCTGCTGCCGGACAGAGCTTAAATGTGGATCTGCAATGACTTGAATGAATGTGTGAAGGCTTTGAAACAGGGGGAAAAAGGCAGGTTTTATTGTACTATAAACTAGAATAATTGACTGTTTAGGTAGAAGTCAAATGATATGGGAAGGTGTAAAAGAAATTAAGAGGTTCACATAGAAGTTGTTCCTTGATCGTTGTGTCCTGGTGAGTGGATTCATTCTCTCAGCCTTGATTTCAATTGTCCACTGACCCTGGTGGCAAATCCTTACCTTGAGATGCAGTGTTTGCCTTGTTTATTGTTCTAGTTTCTAATAAGGATGTGGGGAAGGGTTTTCTGGGCCTGTCTAGGATTGGCTGCAGTGGCATCTGAGCAGTGAACATGCAGTTAATGAATTTTCCTAGAGTGCTTTCAGCCTCCTCTGATGGGTAGCTCAGAGATTTCTTGAATACAGGGGTTTAACCTGGAGGATCTCAGCTGCACATCCTTGACCTTTGCAGTAGGAAGGTCTCTAGTGCTGTGTGCTGGAAACAGGGCACTTCAGCACATCTCCTCCCCAGGTGATGAGCAGCATGGTCTTACACCATGGGCTTTCACCAGTGGTACTTCTTTGGCCTTGAAACTGCCCACATTCTCTGTATTTCAGTCTCCAGCCCATCTTTTTAGCCACTTTGTTACCCTGGGAAAAGAGCAGATGTTAGTAGATATATCTAACTGTATTCCTTTGGGGGTTGGGTTGTTTTCTTCAATCTTTCTTTGCTCAGCTCTTAAACTTTTGAAAGGTGATTTGTTTTCAGTGTGCGCTTACCATGACTTGATTGGAAAACACAGCTATGTCAAAGGACTGAATATTGAGAAAACTTAATGTATTGAGACAGCAAGAAATGAGAATGGAAACTTTCTTGTCTTTGTCAGCTTTCTATTTCAGTAGTAAACTGAGAAAACAAAGTAGGGCAGCAGCACTAGAAAATATGAAAAGTAATTGATGAAATTATAATTATTTTTGTAAATAACTCTTTCTAATTATAGTTACAAATGGGAAAAGCATCTGGTGTCACAGCAATAATAAAAGCGACATAAATCTAATAGGAAATTAGAAAACTTGTCTGAGACTTGATCCCTTCTCTGCCAAATTCAGGCTGCTGCATGTATTTGCATAGAAGTATTTTCTTATTAATATAATTGTGCTTTGCCATTTTCTTTTTGGTGCAGTGGCAAACTTAAAGGCAGCTTTGCAATTGCTGATCAGTAGTGACTGTGTTCAGAAGAAAATAATCTATTTTGTTGTACTTAATGGAGCAACAATACCGTAATGTGTCTTTTTGTCCAAAGCAGTCTGAGAAGTGCTTCATCATAGAATTGGTGAATTCAAAGGGTAACTGTAGTGCTGACTAAAGACTTCATTAAATTTACATAATTTTAAACTCTATCAAAATGGTTTTAGTGTATATTTGAATCTTAAAGTGCTAGGGAAAAGAAATGTCTTTTTCTGATTAAATTTCTATTTATTTTTTGAAAATTTGGAGGGAATAACTCTGTTTATTATCTGGCAAATACATGAGATTATTTATAAAGAGAAATATAGCCTTTCCTATTCTGAAATGGTCTCATTGACTTTGGCATTTTATCTGCATATTTTAAACTTCTGTGTACCTGGACAGAAGAGTTTGTTTTCAATGAAAAATATACATTTTGAAAGAGCAACAGGTAGCATCTTAGTTTTCCTTTAAAAGAAATAACAGCAACAAACCCCCAGTCCATAGCAAATTTTTACTCTCTGATTTGTATTGGGGAAAGAGGAGCAAAAAGCACAGCAACATATTCAGTATATCAGTGTCTGATTACAAGATACTGGTGCATTGACACAGAACAAGAGGTCATCTGTGTTTCTAGCCAGTTCCTGCCTCTCTTCTCTCAATTAAATATGCTAACATGGCAAAAAACCTTTGTGTCACTGACACATGCTTTAAAATCTTCATCTGGAGGCCTGTTCTTATTTCATTAGCTTTCCCTTAGGTAGCAGTGCTTAATTATGAGCTGCATTAAAGCTCATATAAAAGAGGAAAAATCAGTTGCAGATAAAATCAAATTTTATTTTTATTTTATAGGCTTTCTGGGGGCAACATTTGAACTAAAATAGCTGTAATGACAATTAAGAAAACGTCTCTGACTTCAGGGATCTTTTTGAACCAGAGGAGCTGGACAAATTTAATTTGAAAGGACCTTGGCAATTAACATGTTGTCTTCTGCTCCTGTGTTGGACACTGAATATCCAGTTAATTACAAATGTTTCAGCTTGTGGTTGTAGGTCAGATCAGAGATGTGGCTCATGCCTCTTGATAGATTTTTTTTTTCCCCTTCTCTAGTAACCTAATGAGGAAAATAAGCACAGTGCAGGGCCAGGGGGGTAAGTTGGTGAGGTGACCAGGATCTAAATGTCATGGACAGTATTGGACCAAAATGTTGCTGTGGGAGGTGTTTTGCTCTGTGGTGGCTTCTTTGCAGTGGCCTTGCTTCTGTTCTTCACAAAAGTTTGAAAAGGAAGGGTAGGCTAGCATTGAGCAAATTAGGATAAGTAAAAATCTGCATATTCCAGTGGTTTTTAAGAAAGACTGCAAAGGGTAATTGCTGATTATTTCCCCTCACTGAAAACTTTGTCTCTTTTTGAGTTGTTTTTGTTACGTTAGCTTTTAGGCACAAGAGTTGCCAAGTGGATGTAGCAGTTTTACTGCCCTGCTTATTTCCTACCTCAAAAGTAGCAGAGCTTTGATACTGTTGTCTACAGATTTAGAGATGAACCCCAAATTCTTTGAGGCAAGGGATTTACTGACAGCTATTTCAGCCTGGGTTTGTGTGGAAAATTTAAAGTAACCTGAATGAGGGTGGTAAGAATGTAGGGACTCAAAACCTTTCTACATCTTACTGGCATTCTTTCGCAAACTCTTGTCCTCCCGAACTCTCTGGAAAGCAAAATTAAGGCTGTTAATCTGTACACATTTATTGCACAGCCTGCCTCACCCAAAGGCTCTCTCTCGGGAGACACACTTGACTTTTCCTTCCTGCAGTACGGCTGTTTGCAAGGCCAGCAGTTCACTGGATGCTGACTATGGATTTCACTTGGCCTATAAACTATATTTTGCACCCACAGAGCAGAAATCTGTGCACCTTCTGCACCTAGGTAGTGCTGCCAGCTTTCAGCAGCAAAGACATTGGTTTAAAAAAAGCCCAAAATGCAGCCATGAAAGAGGATTTAGTGTTTTTCTACCTTTAGTGCATAATATTCTCCTTTACCCTTCAAACTTTGAGGGAAGTCTCCAGTGAGTGACATATGGCTGATAGAAAATGTGTGCCTGAGCCATATTAATAGAAATGTTTGTGGCTGAACCACATTAGTACAAACCTTGCTTGTTGCATTCCTGGGAGACAATGATAATGCTTGTTATGAAATCTGCAAGTGACAAATTAGCCATTAGGATTTTATAGCCAACTTTTTTATTAAATGCATGATGCAGGGTGTTTGGGCCTCAGAAATCAATGTGCTAAGGGTGTAACGTTACTGCTGTCATGGGCCACCTGAGAATGTTATTCCCAGAGGGGCAAGAAAATATTAAAGATCATCTAATTACATGCAGCATCTTAAAAGGATGCTCAGAACATAGGTATATACTTCTAATTGTGCTCAGTTTGAGGGACAGTTATGGCCTGATCCCTGAGAAAGCAGCTGGGTTTATTTGGGAGACAAAAGTGAGGAAGATCAAGGTGAAGCTGAAGGACTGTTAGGACATAGAGAAAGATCCTGAGCACCATTTCTGTGTCTGAATCAGAAAAAAACAAGAGTCAGAGCTCTTCTTCACCTCTGTGTTGTCCCTTTGGGCTGGGCAGGGCTGGGGACAGCACAGGCTGAACTGTGCTCTGCTGACCATGAATGCAGAACAAAGTGGATATTTAAAGCTGCCACGCTCAACAGTGGCCACAAACATGTGGTTTCCAAAATCCTGGTTCATCTGGTCCTGGTGGAGATCCAGTGGTGGTTTTAGGGCTTCTCTAGTTCCTTTGTTTTGTTGTGTGAGATACTGTTCAAGCTGGTGGTTATGGATAGTGGAAAAATCTTGAAGTTCCCAGGTATTAAATAACATTTCTCCTTTTCTCCCTGTAGGAAAGATGGGATAGCGGGCTCAGGGGTAATTCTGGATCTGTAAAATTGTATTGGAACAAATGAAGTACCTCTCAAGTGCCAAATAAATAGGTATATATTGATATCATGAATTTTAAGCTAATAGAATATGTTTGCTGCTCAAAACCCGTTTCATTTTCTTCTATCTGTACATTTAAAATAGGTCTGACTTCAATCTATTCTTGACTTTAAAAAATTGTATTTGGACATCAAAAAATGAATTGACAATTCCATTATCCTTGTGTACATCAATTTCAGGTTTATCTGCGTCGATGGGAAAGTCTTCTAGGGATAGATTTTGCAAGTAATAATAGACTTTTTCCAGTTAAAAAAATTATGTAGAAAGTTGCACAGTTGCTAATAATCTGGGATTTCCCCAGTGTATATTTTTTCCTTGCTTAGAGTATTTGCAATTAGAAGTCTCAATCTCAATGGGATAATTAAAAAATAATTTACCACTTGGAAAGAATAGGTCTCTTCAGGCAAACTGCCCTGCTATTGGTTAATTATTACTAATTTTTGGTTATCTGATACGATTCTTCCTGACCTGACATCTGCATAATGTAGAAGCTAATGAGAACAGAAATTAAGCCTGGTAGTTGACATGTCCTCTATTTAATTTGAGAGACTAACATGGAAAGAGATTAAAAATAAAATTGTCAAAGTGGGACTTCAGCATTACTGGCAATTTTATGTGATGCACCAAATTTTTATATAGATGGATAGATATGTGGAGAGACAAAGACACGCATGTGATTTAGCAACCTACTGTTGATTTTTGTCTTGCTATCTGAAATACTGACCACAAAACATGAATATTGCTGGGTACTCTGGGTAACCTTAACAGCTGCTTGTGGGACTTGCCATAAAATCAAAATTTTCTTCTTTCTTTGCAGCAAATTAAGTTTTTACTTTAGCACTTCTTCAGGATATATTTCCATTGCATATCATCCTGTCTTTTACGTTTTTAATGTATCTGAGTATCATTTCGATTTATAAACTGCGCCGCTGTCGCTCTCCTGTTTGCTGTGCTTGCTTGGAGAGGTGAGGTCCTGCTGCACCTTGTGTGAAGCAAGAAACTCTGGCTCTTGCCTGATTGTTACACCCACAGGGTTTTCTACACCTCTCCTGGCCACAAAACACTTATCTTTATGTCAAGGCTGGAACTATTGAAGGGGCTTATTTTGAGACGTGATGGGATGTGGACGCTCTGGGATGTCATAGTGTTTAGAGCCATAGAACCATAGAATGGTTTGGGTTGGAGGGACTTAAAGGTCATCTGCCATGAGCAGGGACACCTCCCACTAGAGCAGGTTTCTCAGAGCCCCTTCAGCTGACCTTGAACGCTCACAGGGATGGGACATCCACAGCTTCTCTGGGCAGCCAGTGCCTCACCACCCTCATAGGGAAAAATCTCTTCCCTGTGTCTAATCTAACCCTTCCCTCTGGCAGTTTAAGCCGTTTCCTCTTGTCCAATCACACTCCATGCCCTTGTCAGAAGTCTCTCTCCAGCTCTCTTGCAGCCCCCTTAAGAAAGTGGAAGGTGCTCTGAAGTCTCAGTGATACCTCCTCTTCTCCAGACTGAGCAACCCCAGCTGGCTCAGCCTGTCTTGAGCACAGGTTCTCCAACCCTCTGATCATATTTGTGACCTCCTCTGGACTCACTCCTGCAGAATGTTTCATATTTCAAAATACTCTGTCTTTTAGTATCATGAAAAGTAGCACATACATTTGGACAAAAGAAGAAGACAACCCTTCAGTTGTTAATGCAAATTAAAACTGGCTTATAGGCAGAGAGAGGCAAATGGCCTAAATAATGGCATGTAATAAACTGTGATTGTTTTAAGGCAAATAAAGGTGTGATAGATGACAGGACCATTACAGAAATACTAACCTGGTGTTCACCTTGGGCCTTGCAGCTCTTATAGAGTGGTAAAAGGTTGTTTTATTTGGATAAGACCAAGTTATTCCAATTAGCTGTGGATGTGGACATGTGTATTCAGAGACAAAAGGCCACCTAACATGTTTGGAAGGTAGTTAACCTGTGTGGTCGTGATCCTTATTGATCCAGATGCATTATTCCATTTTTAAAAAATGTTCCATTTTGCTTTTGTTGACAGCAGAGGAATAGAATAATGTTACACTTTGAATTTTTCTTAGTGAGAAAATAGCTGTATCCCAATTGAGGGAATTATTATGATAAATGAGCAAAATCTGCTCCCATCTCAAAAACAAAACTTTTTTTTTTCTATTCAGAAGGCACACAGCTCACGAAATATGATGACAGATGCAAACAAGCGAGTTACAAAGCCCTTACAATAAGACTGCAGCAGAACTTTAGAAAAAGGGGGAGTGCAGCATATGAGCTGAAGCCATCTGTCTCTGTTACTGAGCATTCCTTCCCTTGGAGAGCATAATTATGGGTCTGGCTTTTCTGCTGCTGGATTTTTATACAAAATTGTCCCTAAGAAAAATAGAATTGATCCAGAATGAGGTGAAACTGACTGCTACTCTATATTCCTTGAACTGTGGCCACAGAGTTATAATTTCTGTTGCTGTTTGACATTTCTGCAGTGGCACTTGGGGAGAATAGTGGAATCTGTGGTAGTGGGTTACTGACCTCGTGGCTTGTCATTAAAAAAAGCTTTATCAATAACAGAATTTATTACATTGGAATAATTTTTTTTAGGGGTGACAGGGAAATTCTCAGTATGTTGCTTTAGGTGATAAATTGCTTTTGGGCTTGCTAAAGATTAATTATATCTTTTAAATAAAATTGAAACAGCAACTGAATTGTATTTCTTATAAGGGGGAGATTGAGCAAATTTTAGTATTTGGCTTAGAATTCTGGAATGTATTTTTAAATCTGTTTTCAGATAAAATATTACTGTTTTGAATGATGTACAATAGTATGTATGAATCAATCAAATTAGCCATCTCTTGTTTCATTTAGTCATAAATGACTTATTAAATAAAAAAGTTCTAAGCCTTTGTACTGTAGTAGAACTGCATCAGGTCATTTTTGCTTGGACCACAGCTGACTCACAGTCCTGTCCCAAAGTTAAGACAGGTGGTGTAGAAGAATTTAGCACTGCTCTGTGCAAGCTATTGTATTGCTTATGTAATTTCACATATTTAAAATATGAGGTTTCTAAAATAAATACAGTGTGGAACAGAATCATCTTGAGTGGAAATAAGATTGCTTTTATCTCCTCATACTGACTCTGAACTTTGTTTCATGATGGAGGTGGTGTCAGGTATGGAAGCGGTACTGAGATGTGTCTTGGCACAAAAAGTAATAATGCAGTTAAGGAAAACATTAGGAGGAATGAATTATGGAATTAATTACAATGATCTTTAAATACTTTTTACTTGGGGAACTTGAGAATATTCAGCATGTTAGTAAAAAAATAAAGAAGGTGGTTTATATTTTGTATGTTCCTATTCCCTCTGAATAGCTGTCATTGATCTTACAGAGGCACATCCCTCTCCTGCTGGCCATGTGCAGGCTGCACCCTGTTGTGATTTGCTGTTCCTGAAGGTTAATGGGATATCCATGAGAATCCTGCTCCTTGAAATAATAACATTTATCTTCTTAAATTCTTGTCAAGCATTTTAGGAAGGTCAGATTTGCCATCAGTTAACTTAGCAGCTTTTTACCAGCTTATAGTCATGTAGCCTCTGTGCACGTGTTTGCTGCTTTCCCCACTGGGCTAGAGGAAAAGCAAGCCCAAGGAGGCGAGGGAGGAGGGAGAATGGGAGGCCTCTAAAATATAAATTAATTCCCCATTATCTCAGATCCAGTATCAGGTGCTTCCTGACTTCAGGTGGCCAAGTATCTTTTAGTAGTGGTAAGGAAAATCTCTCTTTTTTCCCCCTGTACATTCAGAATCCATTGTCTCTATGAAATCTAGAGCTGTCTTTAATCTGTATTTTAAATACTTGCACAAAAGTTTGGCTCAGAAATGGTTTCCAAGCTTTGTTTCTGTCCAGTCCCTCCTTTAGTCTTGCCTTAACTAGGTTCAGCATTAACATCCTTGTTCCCTTACAGGAACAGGCAGATGCCAGTGACCTGCAGCCTTCCTTTTCCTAAAGTGTCGTGGTGCTTTGGGTAACATCTGATTTTCTGTTCTCTTCCAGTCTTCCAGTAGCAGATGCTTATTTTAAAAACAAATATTAATACATTAGTATGCAATGCTCAGAGCAGCAATTTGAGAACACAGTTAATATGATTTTCCTGTTCTGTAACACTTGTTTTCCTTGTATGCAAACTCTGGTGGAGCAACTGTGACAGTCTTCTCAGTTGAAGTTTGAATATTAATTTTGCATTGGCTATAGGGGCTGGTACCAGTGTAGACTTTAATGAGGCTGGCACTCAAAAGCATTCATGTGTAACTGGTGCTGTCGTGAGAAAAGATGAAAACACTCTCTAGTCACCAAGGGGCAGCTGAAGTCGAGGAGCAGCTTACCAGCTTTTATTGTTTCCTCGACTGTCTCTTCTACTTGGTTTTTCTCAGCTTAGTTGATGTTCTACATGAATGTGCAGGACTTCTTGCATTCTCTATTTAAGATTTTCCTATTAATTTAACACTTTGTCTTTTTTTTAAAAGGCCAAGACTAAACAATTTTGAAATCAAATGTCAGGCAGCCCCTGAGATTAGAGAATTTGGATAACAAACGCTATAGAGAAAGGAGCATAATGGTTATGTAGCTTCTGCTTGCTGACAGAAAACAAAATCTTGTCTGTGTAAGACAAGTCAGTGAGGATGTTTGGACACCCTACCACATACCATGCAGGGAATGAATTGTTTGAGATGATAGTTATTGTGGTTTTTGCACAATGTCTGTGTTGCACAATTTCTGTCTGGTGTTCAGTTAACTTAAAAGATAAATTGATGCTTAGCAGTGAGTTACATTCTTTAACTGTAAGTTTTATCCTTTGGTATGAGTTTTCCCAACAGTTTTTTATTTATCTTGAAGGTATATAGCTGTTAATATTCACAAATGTTCTTAAAAGAAGAAACACCAAAACTCCTCCACACCTCCAAGTAAATAGCCTGCCCACAGTGACCAAAAGTGAGTGTTAAAACCCAGCCCCCTCCAGTGCTGTTCTTAAAGGATCTTGGGCAGAATTTGGCCAAGAAGCTTTCAGTCCTGGAGCTATAGCTTTAAGTGCATTAGTAGGCTTTTTTTTTTTTTTTTAAAGAGGATTAATTGGACAGATTTTCAATCTAGCCTGTTAAGGAAACTGGGGCAAGTTCTGCTTGCTTTCTGCCATCAGTAATTCCTTGTGGTTACTGGAGCTGCTTATCTGGAGAGAAGCACTAGCAGAATTTGGTCTGTTATGGATAAGCACTAAAAAGTAGAATAACTGAGTCAGAGCAAAATGTGTGTGCTCTGTGGACAAATGCAGTGAAAACTTTTCGGGCACATTTGAGTGGGAAAAGGACAGGATTTGCATGGTGTTGTCAAGGCATTTCCTACGTGGCATCTGGGGAGCTGATTCTTACTCTGCTGAAGCTGTAGTGATGTTCTGGTTGGCTATGGCAGTGCTTGGGAGAAAACTGAGGACTTGAATTCTTCAGAAATCTGTGAAAGGATTCTCATTTTGAGAAACTTAGGTTGAAGGATTTTCTGCATGTTTTGCAGTGTGTATTGATTTCCTGCTCTGCACCTGAAATATGAAATGTGAGGTAATTTCCTAGTTACACGCAGTATTGGACTAAATCCAGAGGGGGAGAGATGAGTGCCCGTGGAGCAGAGCTGTTGTGTACTGTAACCTGTGTCTTGTTCTGTGCAGAGACAGGCAGGTAAGCAACCTGGTGGAGTGACTTAGGAGAAGAGGAGTCAAGGGAGTGGATTAAAACCAGCAGCTCTGCTTCTAACTTGTGCCACTTGGGGCAAATCGTTTCAACTTGGAGTGAAATACTGTTTTCATTAATTCAGACGTAAACTTTTCTTGGTTTCAGTGGAATGTGTTTTCCTCCTCTGCAGTTTCTTGTGCTTTCTTTCAGATATGAGACACAGGTGGGAAAAAAACCCCGGTATCATATTGAACACCATCAATGTTATTACAATGCTGCCAGCAGAGAAGCAAGCAAATAAAACCTATTGAGGCTGCATGTATTAAAGGTTTTCCTTACACTGATGCTTTCCTTGGTTATTGAACAATTTTGCATTTTCTCATTTCCAGATCTTAAATTCTGTTGTTTTACTGACATTTTATTGACTTGATACATTTTGAAACATGTGGTTTCTGCAAAGTTTGCCTGTGGTGTTTGCATATCCAACATTATTGTACCTGTGTGACTCTTTCGTCCACGGGGAGAAACTACACCCAACAACTGAAACAGTCTTAGGAAATACATGTAGAAAATAACTTCATGCTGTAAATACATAATTAATCTTACTAACCATCAGAAAAAATCCATTTCAATACTTAGTAATCTCTACAATTATTTCCAGATTATGACATGATAAACAATTGTCTTGGGTTCCACAAATTAAAGCATACCCAATAAGTGGCTATTGAAGACGGTGGTGAATAATTGCTGGTGGTGAAGGGTGGACTTTTCCCCTAGGTTAATCTTAGAGTAGCTTATATGAATTTATAAATAAAGCTCTTCCTTCCCTGCTCTCTTCCCAGCCTGCAGTGCAGTCTGTACAAGTCCAACTGGTCTTTCTTCTGTTGTTACATGTCTGGTTTTAGGCTCTAGCTGGAGTTTACAGCATGCAAAAACGCTTTTAATTTCTCACAGAGTTGGAAAAACAGGTAGCGAGGAGAAGTTTCAGGTACCAATCTCCAGGTTTTTTTTTCAGAGTGAAAAGAAAGATCATTATTGCCAAGGAATGAAACCATTGTTTAATTTTCCATAATCTGGTCACTTTCAGTCACCGCTAGGTATGACCTGATTTAAACAAGCCACATAATAGTGAGCAATTATGTATAGGATTATTCAGTATATGCTAAACATTAATTGTCATATTTGGAATGAAACAATGGGATCATTGCTCACACGTCCGAGAAGAATGCCAGCAGTTTGTATTCCACCATAAGAATAGGCTGGGAATTGGTCCATTGCTAATGAGAGAAGTGGGCAGAATTCTAGTTTTAATAAAAGGCTCCTAAGGACCTTCTCTCACTTGTTGCTTTTTTGACCTTCAAAGAAAAACTTCTTTGCTAAGAATATTTGTTTGAACTTAGTCTTTATTTTTAATGTAAAGTTAAAATCAACACTGCCAGCGCATTTCTAACAAAAAGTAGAATGCAGTGTCATTATATATTTCATTATAAGTGTTTCTTTGTATTATAGGTGAAATGTGTGTTTACTTCAGAGACTGAGTATGTGACAAGGAGGAAAAATAGTGGCCAAGAAACTTCTTAGAAGGCAGAACAAGGTCTCATCCCCTGCCTCTTTTTTCCAGCACACTTTCTATCGTTCATGAAGGCAGCTGCTTTCCTATAATCATGGCTATACAGAAAAACAGAAGCCGCTTCAAATGCTTCATGGCAAAAGCAAAGCTGTGAATTCTGTAGATTATTGAGACCCTCAGTGACCCACCACTTCCTCACTTTGTTGGTTGTAGATATTTGAGTAAAGAAGAAGTTCTTATTTAATATGCACATATGGCTCTTGTGCACGCTGTGGTCTCTGTTCATGAGCTTACAGAAAGCTGCCTGCTGCAAAGACACCACCACCATGTGTGGCATCACCTGAGTCTGAGTTTGGAACTGAGGTTTCTGTAAAGGGCTTTTGTGGGAACTCTGCACATCACTCCGGATGTGAGGAGTCCCCCGAGACCACGTCGAGAGCCGAAACCCCGTCAGGGGGCTCGGAGATCTTAGCATGATGCCCAGAACACTTGGTAGCTAGATTTCGATCCTGCAAATGAATTGCCAGTTTGGTATGAAGGCTGGAAAGTGTCACAAGTTTAAAGGGTGTTTTTATAAGGTGTACACAGGGTGAAAATATAAGTTTTAAAAATTTTTGTATAAAGGTAATGGGGACAAGATAGAAGGAACAGGGCGTGTCTCATCCTTCTTCCTTCTTCTGCTTGTTCTCCATCTTCTGCTATGGTGTTGGCACTCAGGAATTAGTTTGGAGAAGGGGTGCACTGTCCAACATGGGTGATAGGTATTGGAAAGTAAAAGTAAATATGATATACGTAATTTGTAGTATAAGAGACGGAGCAGCCTTGGGGGCGGTCAGAGAGCGTCCCTGGACCACCCAACTCACCTCAAGAGCAGAGAACAAGCAGCCGACCCCGAGAGGCTTTCAGGCAAGCAAGTATTTTCTTTCTGAGTGCTTCTTGGGGTTGTATCTCCTGAGGAGGACTGTGCTGAACATCTGTGTGGTGGCTGTAACTCTCATCTTGGGAAAGGATTTAAAGTATTCCCCCATTCCTAGTGTTGTTTAAATGGTTTTTGCCTTCAACTATGTCATCTGGAGAGAAAATATGTGTAAAGATGTCTTACTATGCTCTGTGAAAAAGGTATAAAAGTATACCCTACTCAGG
>NW_005054469.1:690155-708256 GCF_000277835.1 Geospiza fortis
GTAGGGAAATGAAAAGAAAATTTATGAATGAAATTTGTGGCTTTGTATTTTTTTCTAACTTGAAGATTAATCTCTCTGAATTGATAATGTACTACTTCACAGAGAAGAACTTGGTATTTTTTAATCCAAGTCCTTAGTTTTGGAGCTGTGTTTTATGTAAGTATTCTTCATTTCAAACTATGACTATGATATAGCCATCTATTGGACTTAGTGTGCAGCAATCTTGTGCAACGCTGGAGTTCTTTGATGTGCAAGCTTTAAGAATAAGAGATTAACCTCACTCTCTGGTAGATGAGGAGATTTATTTTTCATCTTTTTATGAAACCTCATCTAGAAGTCATTAAAGTCTATTGAAACCATCCTATTTACTTAATGGGAATTGAATAAGGAACATGATTTTTGTGGTCCGGTGTTAAAAAAAAAAACCCAAAACAACAAAAACTTTGCAGTAAAGTCATAATTGCATCCAGATGAGTTTCTCAAAGTGGTTATGAAGCAGCTGATGGAAACGCCTTAACATGACCAAATTCAGTACGCCACTTGTTTCTGTGTGTGGGAAAATCCAACACAATCTGCAAGTAATTAGTCTGGAACCAGCAGCACTCCCTGAGCAGTCCTTTTAAAACGAGTTTCAAATAAAAAGGCTAGAAAGTCCCTATTAATAGGTATATTATCAACTGTGTGTTGTGAGAGGTGTTTTTATCAGTAACATGACTTGCATTTTTTAAAATGCATTTCTGACGTGTGTCATGCTGTATGTGCAGCACACTGTAATAATGATTGTCTTCCTGTGGACTGCACAGAGATTCTATTTGTCTGCTTTTGGAATGGTCAGTGTTTTCTTGCATTTGATAGAGTTTCGCATCTTCCTGTCGTTCAATTTTTTCTGTTTTTCTGTGCATTACACAGTTTTCTGGGCCAAAACCTCTCTTTTTATTAACAGCTGGGACAGTAGATTGGAATTGCTAAGCAATACTAGTGTAGTGATGTAGGCACAGGAGCCTTTGCTGTGGACAATTTTCTGTACTCTGGCTGGGTCCTCTTGTGTGTTGGTACTGAGGAAGAAAGAAATTTGAATAAAATACTTGAGAATAAAACTTAGAAGAAATCCATTTCAACAGGGAAATGGAGATTAGTGCACACATAATGTTCAGCACTGAGTTTATTCCTTGTAGTGCTGCTCTGTCTGTGGTGATTCATTCCCAAGTGCAGCCATCTCAGGGCAGAGCATCATCCTGCCTCTGATGGTGTTCAGTAGCAGCTGTTTAAGGAAGACAATAAAAAAAGACAAAAAGCTAGTAAAAGCCCACCAGAATTATGTTCCCCTCTTCCAAAATGGGCTGTAAATGTATCTCCCAATTTAAGCGGAATTACTTGTGCTGTTTCAAGTAAGGGAAATAGGAAGGCAGCGTGGCCCTTTATCTTTTCTTCTGTGAGGTCAGTGCTGAACTGCTGAGCTATTACTGCTTGACCAGAGACCCTGAAAAAATGGGATGGAGCAAAATAGAGAAGAGACTAAGAAACTTAAAGATCTGATTTTTTTTGAGAGGCAGCTCGTACAGGGATGGAAGCATTCTTTGGTATGCCTTTTAAAACAGCAATAGTACATAGGAGGTGCATTTCTTAATGTGAAATGGGAAGAGAAAACAAAAGAGGAATTTCAGTAAAATGTACTGATTGAAAACCAGCATGACATAATATACTGTCTAGCTTCTGAAACAGAGAAACAAAATTAACTTTTTCAATTCTGTTATGACTAACCAAGCTGTAATGTAATGTACTAAATCTCTCAGTATTATGTAATAAAATTAGTCAAAAGATGACAAAAGCATAAACCATACATTAATGAAAAAACCTTGCAGGACTTGTATTTAAATTGGATTTTGCCTGTTTGATTTATGCTGGTATGTAAGTACACTTGGCTCAAGTGTTTGTGGAAGCATGGACAGTAGCCTCTTATTCTGTGTTTGCTGTTCCTTTTCATTGGTTGCTTTTTTTTATCATTTGGAAACACATTACTAAATATTACAACAGCATTGTCATTTATAGGGTAGTAGGAATAGATAAGTCTGTTGTGCAGTCTGAGAATATAATAAGGAAGAAGCAAAAAGCTTTATTTTACTGCAGCATGGTAAATGGTGGAGTTGCTAGATTGTCTTGAGCTCGCTTGGCTCAGCTTAGATGCACATAAAACCCATCAGCAGCAAGCTTTTCACTCAAGCAGTATCAATGCATTTTAAGAGGAAGCACTTCCTTGGTTTCATTTAGATTGCAGGCCAGCTCTGCATGTGTTGATATTTCAGAAAGAAAAATATATTCAAATACCATTTTTTGCATACCATACCATAATTTGTCTGGTACCTCTAATGATGCTGTGGGTTTAATGATGGTGGTGACTCTTTATTCATGCATAACATGCATAAGCCTGCAAGCTGTGCAGACCCTGTTAGCAGCTTTTAAACAGTCCTCCCAATCAGTTATGGAGATGAATATCTAATTTATAGCTGCGAAAAATGAGAGGAAACAGAGGTGGCTCTTCAAGTTCCAAATCAATGCCTTTCTTTCTGTCTGAGCCTTATTTCTGCTCCCTGCTCCTGTGTGCTGATAGAAACACCCCTTGATGCTTCATCAGTGTATTGTTTTCAGCTGCAGCATACAAACACTGTCAGTGTTTTCCTATCCAAAGACGCTAGAGCATTGCTCTTCCCTATTTCCATTCAGCAGTGAGATGTGTTTGAAATGTCTTCCTGAACAAAAAAATGCACAGGTATGGAAAGCTGCTCTCTAACACAAGTTGTAAAGAAAGTAGCATAATGCTGTGGGAAGGAGTAAAGAAATGCATTAAAATTGAGCTTTTCTTTGTGAAATGAAGTCAGTTTAAATGAGGCAAAGAAAAGGATTGAATATAAGCAAACATGATGCTAACTGCTCTGTAATGAAATAGCATGGACTGGGGGCCCAGATATGTTCCTGCTTTCACAATCTCATTTGCTTCCAGTGCTATTCCTGGATTGATTCCTGCCTTGCACTCCAGCCAGGCCAGAAGGCTCTGTACTGTAGTGACAGAGGGATTAGGAGTGCACCCTTTTCCCTGGTGGTGTGGGATGTCTGTCATCACATTGTCTGCTGTGGAAGGCACATCTGTCCTGCCTCTGGGGCTGCATCTTCTATGGAGCAAATCCCTGACTGGCTCTTGTGCGCTCTCAGGCCTGCAGGAGGTGGGGATCCTGTGTCCCAGCTGGTCACTGTGGTGTGATGTGCTGGATGACATGGCATGGCATGGCGGGATGTGCCAGTTGGTGTGGTTTGGTGTGCCCTGGCACAGCCTGTCCTCGTATCACCTGCCACCTGCAAGGCGTTACCTGAGTGGGGGTGGGTGGGAGGCAGCGTCTGTCTGGCAAGGCTTTCTTGGGTGCTGCAGGGATGAGGTAACGTTGCAGGATTTAATGGGGTGCACGTGACTCAGGTTGCTGATACCAATACTCTGATTTATGTGCTGATGGATCTGACAGGCACCCTGGCTCCTTTGAGCCCTCCAGCCTGGCCTGCCTGACGGAGATGCAAGAAGGTAATGCTCATCCCCTTGTGGTTTCAGTCCACCCACACGCACCATATGCATAGTTTTCCATGAAGGATGACTGTCAGGATATATATGATCTCAATTGAAGACAGTTGCATGTACTCTTCATTTTTCACATACAACTGTTGAGTGGTATAATTTATCTAACTAAAACTAATTGTTGGACACCCAAGCAAAGCTAATGGTTCGCGTGATGCTTATTTAACAAGTCCTGATACTTGCTATCTTACTTTTCTGTTTCTCAGTTCTACTGGATATCTTGTGTTTGTTAACGTACATGCTTTTACAGGAATTTTTGATAAATATGAGGATGTTGTTTGCATTCCAAGTTAAAGATAATGGTCGGCTTTTCAGAAGGGCTCATTGTTGGGTGACTCTAATCTCATTTAAGTTGGTGGTAAATCCTTCCTCAATATCAAAACTAGTACAGTTAGGGGAGCACACAAGCAGTTTTGGAAATGATGTTTTAAGAAGTTGTCTGCTTGCAGGACTGACAGGATAACAAGCTCATTGCTTCTGTTACAATACTAGAATTTGGCTATTTGCATAACACAGAGCAGTAACAATTCAATTTACAATTCACCAATAAGCATTTCAAATAGTGGTTTCAGACTGAAGTTTGTGAAGGCTTCTCAAATAAATTGAAGGTTTTGAGCACATTTTGTTTATATTGGGAAGCTGAAATTGTACTTGGATGCCCAGGCCTGAAAACAGAATGTAATTTGGCATTCGTGTGTAAATGCTTCCTGAACAGGGGAAATAGTGATACAATTGGGTGTTTAGTTGTGCATGTAATAGATACTAACTTGGTCATTCAGTACCTGCATGGTAAACTTGCTGGTTTTGTTAATTGGTTGGCTATAAAGAGAAAAGGCTGCAGTTTAAAGGGACTCAGGATAAACTTTTTTAGTTTTTTAGTCAATATTTACAGGTAGTGCTAGTACCAAAGAAGCCCTGCTTGTTTTAGAGCTGTGATAAACCCTGCTAGGTTTGAAAAGACCTCCTGTTTAGTTGTCTGCTCGCAGCTGAACAATATTGCTGGAGTTTTTCCCCTGGTTGCTGTGCTGGTTTAAAGTGTGATAAAGCACAGGGTGGGGCCTGGGAAGCGTTTGGTGGTGGTGATCCTGGGCTGCAAGAAGGTGTCTCCCAGCCACAGGATTGTGGTGTTCCCGATGCCAGGGGAGCTGTGTGAAGGTGAATGTAGGAGTACTGCTGACTGTAGGAGATGTGCTGACTGAAGAGCTGCATCAGGAGATGCAGAGCTGAGAGAGAGATAGACGGTGAAGTCACGTATGATGTCTGTGATAAACGTGATAAAAACTTGCTGAGGAGCAGCTTGGATTACAAAGAACTTTCTGCCTCTTTCATGTCTCCCGATAATTAAAAGTCCATTTTTATTCAACTTCTTTCAAATAGGGTTCTAATTAAGCAATAACTAATGAAATATGAGATGAAGCATCAGCAGATCTCTGGTGGGCAGAGACGTGCCCAGGGCAAAGTTTAAAACAGTTTTGTAAAAACTTGTGTTTGAAACAAAGCAAAAATATTTATTTCTGAAGCAGGAGACAGATTCTGTGAGTGTAAATGCAGATTGAATTAATTTTCTTAGTGTTATGCTGAACTGAAAGACCATAAAATTCAGTATGTATTCCTTTTAATGTGGTTGCGATATCATCACCGCAAATTTTAAAAAAATGGGTCTGTAACCAGATAAGAAGATGCTATCAGGCACTTCTAATTTTAATTAAGGTTCAACCTATTGGAGGAATATATATTTAAAGAATTAATTAAAATGCTGTTCACTGTATAAGAGATATCAGTATAGGAAATTAGCTAATTGCAGTATCACAGGGGATCTGTGCTTTGCAAGCTGTTTTGTGATGAAAGCAACTTCATGTGGATGAGAGGGACATCTTGGGGGGGACCAGGAGATGATGACAATGACCTTCTTTCTGGGTTAGTTTGAGTAAAAGTGGTCGCTGGGCTTGCTGCATCTGTGCATGTCAAACAGTGTTATTTCAGTTTTTGTTTTTCTTTGGGGTGGGTGGCTGGCACAGATGCTCTAAATACTTGAGATAATTGGACATAATTTGATTGCATCATGGTAATCCTGTCTCCTGCAAGAAGGGCTTTTGAGGTGGTTAAGATACCTTTAAAGACTGGAGTCTTTCAATTCTGTCATTCTTGATAACCTTTTTATCGCTGCAAGTTCATTCAAAGGTACTGCAGGAACTCCTCAAAGATCAAATCGTGCTTTATTTAATATTTTCATTAGCAGCCTTTACAGAAGAATTAAAAGCTTGCTAAATAAATTTGCCAACTCCAAAGCTGAGAGACACTGGCAAGGCGGGGGAGGACTGGATTATTAAGTGAGAAGAACTGCTTTCTTCTGCCATTAATTGGTTTCGGGAGAATGTTGTGTGCTTAAGGATGGATGGTATGAATTTCTTCTCTAAGCTCAACATCACCATTTTGGAGCAGTAAAGAATGAAGGTATCGTCTCTGTACTTAGGAAGATGAGTTTAAACAGCCACAGGTCAAGGAAGGGTAATAAGGATAACGGTGGAAGGATCAGCCAGCATTTTACCAGTGGCCTGGAAGAGCTTGGCTTCAGCCTAGAAAAACAAGCTGAGGGGGAACTAGCATTGATTTCCATAAGTTTATGGTGGGGAAAAAACCCAAGGAAACCACAATTATTTAAGCTAAAGGATGGCTTTAGAAGGCTGTATGGGGTGTGAATATGGACTCCACTTCATCTGACAGGCAGGTTTCTCACCCTTTTTGGGGCTTCCATGGGCATGGTGCCTTGGGCATTTGCTAGTTTTGGCAAACCCCAAGGTCAAGTGTTGGGAGTGTCTCCCCCACAGAGCACAGTTATTGGGAGCTTGCTTTAAATGATTTCTTTGAAAAGAAAGAACAAAGCTTCAAGGGAGAAATACTTAAAAAGGGAACTTAATGCACAGGCAGCTCTGTCTTTAAGAATTTAGTGCTGCTCTTGGTGGGTGTGTGGATGCGCCAGACGTCTTCCAACACCTCTGAGTAGGTGCCAGTCTGTCAGATTAGCTCAACTAAAATAAACCTTTCTCCCACTCCCTGCCTGCTATCAGCCCTTTGTGAGAGAATTGCCTTTTAAAATCTACTGGGGTGTTCACTGGGCTTTTATTTTGTGGTTTTAAGCTAGTTTTGAAATGAGCAGAG
This sequence comes from Geospiza fortis, assembly GCF_000277835.1. Lineage (NCBI taxonomy): Eukaryota > Metazoa > Chordata > Aves > Passeriformes > Thraupidae > Geospiza > Geospiza fortis. The sequence continues at coordinate 696,934 of NW_005054469.1, forward strand.
AGGAGGTGAAAAATGTTGGACGCTTTTAACACTGTCGTTTAATGATCTCATCCTTTGAGCCTGTTTGTGGAGAGGTGGCTTATCTTGAGCCGTTCTCTCCTTTCCTTGCCTGTTTTCCACGAGAAAGTCTCCTATTGTGTTAAGCCAATAACCCTTAATAGGTCAGTGTAGAGTATTAATGAGCTTTTTACACTGTGGTTATAAACGTCGCGCTTGTTTCTAAGAGTAGGAGTGGGAAATAGAAAATATTGCCTGGATTTGTTCTCTTATTTTCAACAGCGTGAAACAGTTGATCTGATTTAAAAAAAAAAGCTTTGATCAATCAGAGCCTTTTAGCTTTTGTTATTTAAAGTGCAATCCTGAGGACCAAGCGCTTGCCTTCATAAGCACCTGCTTTAGGAAAGTTAAAAAAAATAGAAATTTGCTGTGAAATAGATGTGTCTGTAATGAGAGAATTTTGTAGGGCAACCTGCAAATAAAAGTTGTGAGTTTTTATTTGTCTTGTGAACCTATAGTATGTTCACTTAGCTGTGATGAACCTCTGCTTGCTGCACAGCAGAGTTTTGTCACTTCCTCAATCAAAAAGCAGCAGAATTAGTGCTGACAGAGGTATAAATGTGTCAGGCTTGGCTTATACCAGGAGTGGCCAGTATGATTGACTTGCTGTAACGTGTCCAAGTCTCCATATGGGTGGCAGGTCTGAGAAAACAAATTATACAGCCCAGAAAGCAGCATAGTGGGAAACGGGACACCGTGGTTCATGGAAGGGAGGTGGTGGCAGCTCTCCAAGGCTCCCACTCCTGCCTCCTTGCCAGTCTGAATTGCAGAGCTCCCCAGTAATGTCATCCTTCAGAGTTTCTACAGCTTCATTTCCTCCAGCAGCAACTGCTCCAGCACGGCGTTGCTGCTGGCAAGGCGAGGTAGCCCTGGTGCTGTCACTTCCATTTCGTTTGCAGCCGCTGCTACCTTAGTAAACAAAGGGCTGAACATCTGCAGTTCTGCTTTATCAAAGGGTCCTCTAATGCTGCAAACAAAGAAAAGGGAAGCTGAAGGCATTTGAAAGGAACTTAATAAATTAGTATTAGTATTGTAATTTGCTCACTCTTTACTTTTGGCTGCTTAGCAAAAATTGCTTGGAAGACCTATTAATTTTATCATAAGAATGATGGTGCTGTATACAGAAAAATATCTGGCCATATGCTTGTATCTTTATTTTAAAGGACAAAGATTAATGAAATGTAATTTAAAAGGAAAAATTAAATAAAATTTATAATTATATTTATTATTATAATATATAATTATATTTATTATTATATTTATTAATTATATTATGTATAGAATTTGTTATTATACATTATGGTGTCAAAGAAAATGGAGATTAGGTTTAGAGCACTAATACTCCCATGTGCACTATGGCTCTGTATGTAACGTGGTTTTGAGAGATCAGAGTAAGTGTCCTGTAAAGAGTGTTCTTGAATGGCAGAGTAAATATCACAAATTCTGCAGTGTTAGACGATCTGATGTGGACTTGCATGGATTTCAGTATTGTGTAGCTGACTTCATATGTGGTTAGTACATTGCACATTCCTCTGGCATGTTGTGCTGATTCCTTCTATTGCTGCTACAGCTGAGCCAAAAATTACTGGTCCCTTTCAAGCTGATTAGAAGAACATTTAAAAAGCATTAGTAAAGGAAGAATGTTACAAAAAAGACCTTACAAAGCACATTTTTTAAAAAGTCTGTTCTGGACACAGAATATTTTCAGTTTTTTAAGATAAAGTTGGAGTTTGTAAGTTGATCACTGTGGTTGGAGGAGTGGGCTGAAGTGGTGTTTGTTTTTCTTTTCCTGCTAGTTTTCTTCTAATATGAAATACCTGCAATTAACACTGTTGCTTTTCCCCATATAGGAAATATTAGTGTTTTTTCTAGGCAGATACAATGATTACTCCTGCAAAACCATTGATTTAACAACAAATATCCCCAGCACTTTGCAGTGTTCAAGGAGCCTGCACCATCAGCATATAATCGTATACTGCCGGTATTAAGTAGTGAATGTTTTTTTACCCTTAGAGTAATAGTCAAATCTGGGTCAGCTCCCAGAAGAATAAGAGTTTAAAGGTCTTGGACAACTTCCTAGTGCCCACGTAGGAATTGGCTGCTTCCCTGTTGTGCTTCAGTGGTTCAGGGAAACATTGGCAGTTTTTCATGTGCTCTCTGAGTCCTGTGCTGAAGTTGCTCTTCCGTGGGCTCACAGAGCCGCTGCCTTCCTTTGAAAGGGAGAGATGTTTCAGGCTGGCATGTGGCATCCTGGCATTGATAACAGAGCTGCTTTGAGATGTCTGTCCTGCACCTGAGCAGGTGACTCCCCCATAAATCTGTTCTGTTCACTCGTATCAGGTCGTTGGGATACATAATGTCCTAAAATAACCCTGGTGCTCCTGTTAATTTTTCTGTTAATGGGCCCAAAAGTAAAAAAGAATCTTGCAGAAGATGGGTCTTTTATCTTGGAAGTGTTTGGAGCTCAGGACCACTCCTTGCCTCCCTGTTCTCACTGCTATTGAGCCTGTACAGCATCCTTTTAATACAGCTCTAACCTGCTCAGCCAGATGGTAAATGTCATACAGATATCTTTATGTTTGTTTGGGGGTTTTTTTCTGTGTAAGGTGAAGTAAACTTCAGTAAATCTCTCTTCTGATCATGGAGAATAAATTTGATGTTGCTTTTGGGCATACTTATTCCACATCCTCTTTCTTACTTGTTTTCAGGACATAAGTGACACTAATTTGCACTTGTACAGTTCCTCTATCTTGATTACTGAGCAGGCTGGATGATGTGGAGATTAGCGATGACATTTTGAAAGACCAAACGCTTGCCAGTGTCTTTAAAATTCTCTACTTTTCCTTCGTTGTATGATCAAGCCCTGGGGGGAGATGTCAGAGGCAGCTTCTTACAAATGTGAAAGCACTAGAAAACATGATCCCTGGCTTGTTTGACAGATGAAAGTTTATCCCAGTGGAGTTTTTTTTTGCAAAGGAAGCAGTATTGACTGTCTGCTGACTAGACCTAGCACAGGTAAGAGCACCTGCTGGAGCTCCTTCTCAGCAGGGGAAGAATTGTTTTTTCCCCTCCATAGTGGCATTTTAGCTGGTTGTGAGACATGGGAACACATGCCTTGGCAGGTTTCCAAGCTCCCACTGACACCTAGCATGGTTCATTTCCCTATCCTCAGGAATTCTGCTTCATTCTGGGAAGGCACAGGCATGTCCTAGATGGGTTCCTGTGCTGACAGTGATGCACCCAAGCATACCCAGACATCATCTGCTTCTGTTCTAAGACATTTTCCTATTTAATATCCTTAAGCACCAGTCTATAGCAGCACTGTAGAGATTTCCATGAACAACTAGGGGAGACTTCACTCATCACTCACATATTGACTTGCAAACCTCAGAAAGAGGTCAGTGTTGTGGGGATTTGACCTAATAACTTCCTAGAGCTGCTGAGCAAAACGGAGTAAGAAACATTTTGAGGAACTAGATTTATTTTCTTTTCCTGAAAGTATTGCCACAGAAATCTTTGCCACAGAAATCAGTCAATTGCTGCAGAAATTTTGCATAATCCAAACCAGGCTTTTGTTAATACTTCACTAGTATCCTTTCAACCCGCTGAACGCGTTTTAATTGATTTGGCAGGATTATACTGAAGGATAAAGTTAGTCTTTACTAGCGCAAAGGAGAACAGTAGGTAATTTTAAATTTTATTTTATCGAAATAAACCAGCAGTATCTAATGTAGCAGTGGGTGCTTTCAATAATGTTAGGTATTCTGTAGAGGAAAAATAAAATACCTGTCAGAAATATGCTGATGACTGGAGCTGAACTCATTATAACAAAACCTCCCGGACTGGAATGGGTGCTGCTCCTGCTCCTCACCTCCCAAGCAGTTTTTGCCGTGTGTAAACCCACAGCCAGCAGCTGTCAGGCCGTGCAGGAGGCACTGCTGGGGTCTGGGGCTCCTGTCCTTCGCAGGAGGTGTCAGCCAGGCCATGGCAACGGGAGCTGGAGCCTGGAGGAGCTCAAAGAGTGGGATTAGAAGAGCTTACATCCTTTGACTGTGTACCGGATCACTGGATTGAAATCACTTTGATAGGTGCTTTCTGAGGATTTTGCAGGGTTGGTTGTTTTTTTGATTTGTTTGGGGGTTTATTTGAAGTCCCTGAGACTGGGTTGCTTTGCTCCCTAGTTTTGCAGCAATACCAGCATTGAGTTTAAAATGGATATTAAGGCAATCCAATTTATACTGACTGTACCAGCAGGGTGCTTCTTCATGGGACACAGGATATCACCTTCAAATCCATATCAAAGAGAGACTCTCTCTTCCTCTCCCTTCCCAAAGTGGTGTGGTTGCTTTGGGAACAAGATGTGTTTCTTGCATGAGCAGCTCCATAGATCCTTTTGTCAAAATAGCTGAGTTTCTGGAAGTTTGGGGTTTTTTATTCCTTTCACTGAAATAAGGAAAATCTCCCTGCAGCATACAACAGCACCCTTTTTCATCTAATTAGCATCCTGGTATAATGTCCCTTACCTCTCCCATCTCTAAGACCCTAAAAAAATTTCAAGAAATGCTTCTAGTATTTTATGACTAAAATTATATGAGTGTTAAAGAAGTCAGTTGACAACACAGGGAAAATGGGTGGGAATTGCACATATGATCAGTTCCTTTTGTGCAGAACATGTATTGAAAAACAGTGGGAGGTCCTCAATAAACATGTGCTCATCACAGCATTGGGGATGAAGTTATAAAAAAAAAGCCTTTAAAACTTAGTTATAGGTAAAGCTTGGCATTATATCAAATTTTCCATCCTTGAAAGATAAGCTGTTTGTTTGTTTGTTTGTTTTTTTAAGAATAGTGTAGGATAGTATTAGATTTCAGATCTGGGAGAAAATATTTCAGATAAAATACAGATATTTAGGACAAGTTTATTTTTTTTTTTTTTTGGACAAAACCAGTCCCTATTAGTTTTGTTCGGGTGTATTTGGCTTCTTTTAATGCCTCTGTCTGTGCCCAAGGAACACTGATCAGTGCAGCTCTGTCCCTAGGCTAGCAGACAATGAAAGACCTGAGCATTTCCTGAGACAGATAAGGTACAATAAACAAAGCAGCTGTTCTTTTTTTTAGCATAATTCAATTCTCAGTAGTAGAAGTGTGATTTTGTGGTATTGCACTTCTCCAAAATTCTTTTTAATTGATCTTGTTTATTTGGACTTTCTTAAACTCTTATATGGAACATGGGAAAGCAATAGTGGTTAAGAGCAACTTCTTAGGAATATATTGTGTACCTTGTTCCCCCCACCCTTAACATCATGTATCTGTAAGTTCAGGCAATAGTGGAGATTTCCAGGGGAAATATTTTGTGATGTGTCTGCCCTGGATTTAAGTGCAAACTATTTAAGGAGGGTTTAGCACTATGCCACTATGTGTTAACAAGTGTGATTAGCAGTGAAGAGGTTTTTACATGCGTAACAGTCCTGTTTACTGGATAAATGCTCTCAATGAGCTTTATTTAATAAACAAAGAAAAAAAAAGAGTAGAAAGAATAACCTAGAGATGGTGGTTGTCCTGCTGGTGCTCAACCTTTTTGACCCTTAAAGGTACTTACAAATATTCCTGTAATCAAAAGCACTAAGGTTTGTAAGTGGGAGAGGTGAGGGTCTGTCTGAGACAGCCATGGTTGAGCTAGTGAGGTCTTACATGCAGTTCCATCTCTGTCTTTTTTCCTTTATCCAAGGAAATTGCATGAGGTCAGCAATTTAGCTCCCCCAGTGATATTCTCCTGACTGCTTCATTTGGCTGCAAAATGCTGAATTTCAGCAACCAGAAAAACTTCCTAGACCAGGCAGTACTGTGGCGTTTTTCTTAATTTTTATTTTAGCATGCTGTACGTCATTTCTGTATCAGGGAGAAATGAAAAGGTTTTTAGAGGATGAAGTAGGTTACATGCCATTAAGGAGTTCATAAGGTAAAATAATTGCTTTAAAGACATTAGGCAGAGGTTCTGTGTTATCAGCTAATGCCATAAAATTGTATTTACTCACTGGGTTAGCATTTCCCTGTATATGGCTTTCTTTCTGTTAATAAGCTCATGTTCCTCGTGGGCAGTAATTTATTCCATCAGGCTTTGGAAATAAGTGTCTTAATGTTTTTTGAGAAGATTACTGAAACCAGGTAAACAAACAAAATACCACAGATTCTGTACCTATCCACACTCAAACTGTGCAGAAAATGAAAATAGTTTGAGGAGGAGTGCAATGCAAATAACTCGTGTCCATTAAATGTGGCTTAAACAGGGGGTGAGCATATTATACACACGACCAGGAAGTTTACACAGGCTTGTATTTGGGATGTAATTCTGGAGTAACAGTTAAAACATAATTTCTTAAATCCTCTGCTTTGTCAGCATTCCTTGGTAAAAAATGAGTTTACCTTTTTAAAAATGGTTACTTTTGTACTTCCTCATTGAATTCATGGGAAAAAAACACTTGAAGAAGCCAAATTAACTCCACTTTACACACACAAACCAGTAGCTGAAGAGGATATGTGAGGTAAGGAGGCCTTCTCCTACTGCCTGTTGAAGCTGCTGATGCTTGGTCTAGTAATGTAGGAAATTTTGTTAATACAGCAGGCTCAGAGGTGGACCAAGGGTTAGATTTGCCTTGGCTTCCTGTGTGTAATGTAGCCTGAAAAATGTTGCTTCTAAGCCACACCTGCATTATGTAAAACAACTGCTTGTATACATCTCAAAATTTATAAGTCCCTGGTTTTGATCTCACAGTAGTGAAAACAGATTTCATTACCTTTTTGCAATCCTTGCAATAAAAGCAAGGCTTCAAGTTAAAGCCCTGGAAAGCATTATTGTGAGGTGAGATGGGAAAGCAGAGTTTGTGGGGACATCTTTTATCACACCAGCACCTGCTGTGTCTGAGGGTATTCATTTAAAATTATCAACCAGTTGAATTTGTATCCCGTTAAAAATGGAAAGGTTTGCAGTAAAATTATTTATTGTTCCTAATTACAAAAGAAGAAAAAACCCAGAAAGAATATTAAACCAAACTGGTCCCCACATCCACAAAACCCATCTGTTTTCATGTGGAAAGCCAGTTTCCTAGCAGGCATTTATCAGGGACTAAGCCACTGGAGGAAAGCGGTATTACATAAATTGGATGTGCAGTTCTGAGCTAAATAAATTTTTAAATATTTTGCATAAATTAGTGACATTAAATGATGCATAATGTGCATAATTCCATCCTTTTGTAAATGATGTTCCCGCAGTTAGTGATTAAAGAACATGGTGCAGCCCCTCGAGTTGGAACAATTAGACCTTCCTCAGCTCTGTCTATAGATAGACGTTCCTTCAGCTCAGCAAGGGACAGAAGTGTGTGCTAGCACTTGGCTATGATCTGCTCCCTGTTTTTGATGACTTAAGAGGGCTGTTCAGGACAGAGCATCAGCCTGTATGAACACTATCAACCAGCTTGAACAAGTCAGATTATTTAATTAGCCCTATTAAGATCCTTCTATTTTTATAACTTATTTATGAGTGTTCTTGCTAAGCTTAGAAGGTCCAGCTTCAGATAGCAAAAAGATGTTTTCAGCTCATGTTGTTAATCTTGAGGGGTTTTCTACTGTGACTCCATTAAATTTTCATCCTAAGAAAACAAAAAAGGGGCTGTGAAAAGCCCTGACCTGCAGGTTTCAGGCATAGGGCATTTAGGATGTCCATGCATGATGGACATTTTCTTGGTTGCCAAAACATGTGCTGTATGCCTTTACCTTAGACCATCAAAAATCCAGAGAATGTTTCTTTAACACCCATTTGGAGTGTCTTGGTTCCCCCAGGGGAGATATGTTCCTCAGGCATCACTTAAAGACCGCCATGCTGTGAGTATCTTACTTGATGTCCTGTGCTGAGAAAACAAGGTGATGCTTGTTTTGAGCATCTGCTTTGCCACCCTTTTACTGAGATTCACCTTCTGCTCTTTTCTAGTTTTTTTGAGAGAAGCAGGCAATGATTTGATGAAAGAACTATTAAATCAAACATTCATGTTTACCAAAAGAAAACACTTTTGAAGCAGTTGTGTCCAGAATTTAATACCTATGTCATAGCTGTACCTTCAGAATGTTTGAAAGGGCTCTAATTTCATCACAAGGGTGGGACTCTTATCCACCACCCCAAAATTAAATTCATTTGCAAAGAAAAAAAAAAAGCCAAATTCTGATGTCTGAATTCAGTCAATGAGCTTTTCCTCTCTAGTGGAACTCCTCTGGGCTAGTTTGGAAGATGAAAACTCCTCGGGTATGGAGTAACTTCATGCTTTAAAAAAAAATCACTGATGGTCAACTGCTGGCTTGTGGCTGGAAGATCTGGCTGTTCTGGTATCAGTAAAGAAACAGTTAATTAAACAATGATCAGTCCCTAGGTGATGCTGAAACAATATATGGATTTGGAGGTAAGGTTAAGGCATTTTGAAAGTGGAGAGTACCCGTGTGAATTATGGTTCTGCCCAAAACTATCTCAAACAAATGTGGATTGGATAAATTGATGCAGATGGCATCTGCCAGCTCACTTCTGAAGATCTTACCCAACTTTAGCTGCAGGTGAATGTACAAATTTTATCCTCTGAGCAGGGAAGTCTATGTGTGCTTTAGAGCATTATGTCATCAGTAAATTATTTTAATAGCAAATAAGCCTTTATTACTTTTGCTCTTGCTTTATTGCATTTGCTGCTCTACATTCAATATGTACAGCACTGGCACAAGATAGCTTGCATGCTCACTAGTGCATTAGCAGGAGAAATGGAAACTGTGTTCCAAGAACATAATACTTAGAATTTGGTACTGTTAAAGCCAGAAGAAAAAAAAAACAATCAAAAAACCCCAACGGTTGCTGCACATCAGGCTCTGGTAGAAAGCTAGGAAGTAACAGCTTATAAATGAAGCAAGTTTCTCACAGAATCGTAGACTATTCTGAATTCAAAGGACCCATCAGGATCACTAAGTCCAGCTCCTGGCCCTAGTTCTGGAAGGTGCCAAGATGAGAAAGTACCAGGGTGTTTTTGGAGACAGCTTTCAGATTAGAACAGAACTGTGGGCAATTCAGGATAGCAATATAAATTTAAAAAGGGACAACAATAAAGAATGTAAAAGGTACTTAGCATAGTATTTGAATATGGAGAGTACTGATCAAGTGAACTCTGCACACAGGTTTAGGCAACACTGAAAAAAATCCCATCCCTTGCTCCACAATTGAATATTGGATAGTACACAGAAATAACATGGAATTCGGAAATTGAGATAAATTTAATGTGGTTTAATGGCATTTGATCAACGTGCTGAATAAAGTGCCTACTGTAGGAATCTGCTTTGCCTGCGTATATACCTGTCTAACTGAAGGGATTTATGGTGGTGCTGGGGAGCACTGCATGCAGCACCTGCAGCACCAGGATGAGCAGCAGACTTGAAGAGATGGGCCTGACATGGAGAGGAACAGAACTTTGTATAAACAACCAAAGGAAAAAAACACAGAGTTTGGTTTGAAAGCAATCTTTCACTCGTCAAATTAATTTGAACATTATGTGTGTGGAGTAAGAGTTCCTGTAGAACCCAAGGAAGGTCTTGTACACTCCAGTGTGCCATTTTTTGCATTGACATCACATGTGCTAAGAGGACACCAGCTCTCCTACAAGCCTGACCTGGTTGCCTGAGGAAGACAGAGTCCTGTCCAGGTTTTCACTCTTGCTGGTGGAAGGTGAAGTAGGAACAACTGGGCTGATTTACTGAATTTGCTTTGGATTTGTACACTACTGCCTCACAGGCAAAAATGTCACATAAAAAGTCATTTTACTTAAGACTGTCATACAATTATCTCTTCAAATGCCAACTTTTTTATACCCTTATGACTTTGTGTGGCATCACTGGAGTTGGTACATACATTACCAGGCACTTCTGGCTTAGGTGCCTCAGAAGGCAAAGTACTCATTCAGTGTTTTTTTACTTTTTTCCCAACATCAATTTGGAGCCAACTGAGACAGAGGTTCTCAAATAGCTTGAAAATCCAACAAAACCTGTTTAATTTTGTAACTGGAGAACTGCTGGCAAAGAACTAGGCTCTCTTGCCAGTGACCCAGCCATTTCATGAGCTCAGGTATCAGGGATGCCCCTGTGTGAGTGCAGACAAAGAACAGGTCTGTCCAGTCCCTCTCTGTCATTTGCCTTCCCTGCTCATTGCCTGGGAAGCTTTTTGCACATCAACATAATGAGCCTCCACATGCTCAGTTTTGGCTTTCTTACCCTTCCCTAGATTGGCAACTGATGGGACAACAGAGTAAAATAGTCTTGTTTGGTGCCTTTCACTGAGCTGAGCACTCCCCTTTCCATGGATCCATTCAGTGCTCCATGGTTTGTACAAGGTCAGTAAGGAAGCACAGTGCTGCGTGCCTCCACTGCTCAGGAACTGCAGGAGACATTTTTGAAAGTGATGTGCCAGCAATTCCATGGTGCAGGGAGTTTGGAGAGGAACTTCCCTGGGCACATCTGGAAAATGAGGACGAAAAAAAGTGTGTTACTGGAAATTTCGTGTCTGCACAGTTAGGTGGATCCCTGGTAGGAGATTGATTAGCAGGCTGATTGCTGAAACCATTAGTCTCAGTGTTGGTCACTCTCTCATTCTTTACTACTCTTAAGGAAACATACAGGCCAAGCACCACTAAAATTCTCATAGAATTAATCTGCATTTGGTATACATTCCTTCTTGTCTGAGATATTGTCTGAAATATTAAATTTTTATTTGCTGTTTCTTTAAAAAAATCCCTGTACTTCAGAGAGTTGTAACTCCATGCCTTCCCTCCCTTTCATTGTTCACACTGTTCACTGTTGTGAAAACTTTTTTTCCAAGTGATTAATAAGGAAGAAAACCTGCAAGGGTAATACTGTTAACCTGAACACAGAAGCTCATGACCTGAGAAGTAGTAGCTTCCGAGTGGGTTTCTTATCAGAGCACTGCAGAGGTGCAGCATAGTTCTGAAGTAGTTTTTCAACTTCATTCATGAATAAGACCAGTATTTTTCATAGTTAAGTTATGTATGAAAAGGTGGGTATTTTATTATTTCCTTTTTTCTTAGTTTTTAAAAGCTTGATACATGTAGTGTTGGATCAAGGCACACACAAGACTGGCCAAAGGGCGTACAAAGCACTTTGGTTTTTAGTTGAAGAAACAGAATGATTATTGCAACAAAGAGTGGCTTGGGGTTTAAACATAATAGCTCATAGTT
>NW_005054469.1:708457-712311 GCF_000277835.1 Geospiza fortis
AGTTCAACAGGAAGGCAGAAAGAAACATGTTACCTTACAGATTTACCAAGGAATTTCTGGATAACTGTGACAGTAATGGGCAGTATTCCTGACTGTAACAGCATTATACTGAACACAGACTCGTATATGCTTCAGAATTGCTGCATTCTCCATTTGTCTGCTCACCTTTGGGACCAGTTTTTGAGACCTTGCATTTATTGCCTTGGGTTTTGTCCTGCTCCCCTTTCTTGTGAAACTGCACTTTCAGCCCTTTTTCTTTTCAAAGCAGTTTCAAAGTGTTGCCTGCCCTTGTCTCCCAAATGCCAGTGAGCATCCATTTTGTCTGTAATATACAGACCACTGATTCTGATAACCAAAAAACTATTCCTGAACTGTATCTACCCCCTTGGTTTGTAGAGCCTACCATTTTTTTAAAATTATTTGTTTGGAATTTGATTATTCTTTCCTCTAGGGATTACAGGTTTTTTTTAACACTTGTAAAAAGCTTCAGTCCCATGCATATCATCAATTTGCTTATTCTCATTTTAATTGGATTTCACCACTGTTGAATGGATATATCTAGACAGCTGATATTGCCCATTACTACACACATTTTTGTTTATTGAATATTGTTGTGGTTTACAGATTTAATAGACCCAACACTGGAAGTTCTGTGAGTTTTTTGTAACCATTTTTGATCTTCCTGACTTGCCAGGTTCAACATTATTTTATTGATACCAAAGTGAAAAATGACCTGTGCTTACACTTACAAGGATCTCAGATGAATGTTCTGACTGCTCAACACGGCAAGAAAATTCACTTTCACAGTCAACAAGTCATCTTACTCAGTAGAACACAAAAGTTAAATGGTCTGTAACTTCAATATTAGCAAGGAAAATACAGTACAAATTACTAAAAAATACTAAAATATAGAATTGTGGTCAGGTATCCCCACTACATTAATCGCAGCAGTAGCCTGAAATTTGAAACTTTTAATAAAAAGTTCTTAAATATAAATTATATGGCAAATGTACAGTACATTGCTTTGTCAGTCTTTTAATCCAGTGTTTTGCAGTAGAACAGCAACTGTTAAGCCAGTCTTTTCTTGTTTTCTTTAAAAAACAAAACAAACCCAAAAAACCCAACAAAACCCAAACCAGTCTTTCACGTCCCTCAGTATCATGAGTGTGAATGATCTGAATCTGGAATACCACTGTCTCTGTAGCTCCTGTTACTACTGCTTTCACTGTGGCTGTTCTTGTACAGATTCATGCCATTAGGTGGGAAAATGGTGTGTATTACAAATTCCTCCTTGGACACTTGGTCACCGGTAATTGGTATCATCTGGAAAGAAGTCTCCCTGATTTCCAAGATGGAGTTATCCTTCTTGGTTCCCGCTTCGGCATAGTCGTCTTTTCTCCGGCGTCCCTTGCTGTAGGTGCAGTTCCGGGAGAACAGGGACCCGTTTCTGTGCACGTACCAGCAGACCAGGGCCAGCAGCCCTATGGCCACCAGCGCCACCACGCCACCGATGATGGCGGCCAAGGGCAAGCTGGAGTTTTTGTAAGGTTCTTTCTCCTGCTCCCGGTTGAGGGTGGTGGTAGGGTTGTACATCTTCAGAGGCGCTGTCTCGGTCTCGATGCATTCGGGTGTTTCGTCGGAGAGATAGATGTTGCTGGTTTCCATGGGAACCATGCACACACGGTACGGTGACTCCGGTTCGAGAGCCGTGAGCAAATAGTCGCTTCTGTCGCCTGTAACTATAGTTTCAGTTATAGATCCAAAGGCAGGGCTGTGACCCATCTTGAGCCAGCTCAGTCTCAAAGCAGTCATCGGTAGTGCAACTTTCCAGGAGATGTGGATAGTCTCCGTGCTTACGGATTTCACAAATATTGTAATGATTTTGCGTACCGGGCTCGCCGTGGTTCTGTAGTTTTTATTTAGATTGGGAGTCTTGATGTCTGGTTGTTTGGTCACAGAAATGGGCCAGTGTCCCTGGGCTGGGTATAAAGTGTTTGGTACTGCAGTAGTGATTTGGACAGTGCTTATCACGCTATCGTCCTTACAGTCAAACAGGTCTGCGCTGAGGTCTTTGATAGCCATCCCACGTACTTTTTCTGGTGCCTGACACATCAGTCCACGTACGTTCACTTTTAAAGGCAGCGACTGTAACCAGTCACGTACCCATTTCATTGTGCACCCGCAGTGCCAAGGGTTGTTGCGAAGAAAAAGTTGAGTGATGTTGTCCAGGTCATCGAAGACACCCTGAGGTAAATTGCTGAGATTGTTATTGGACATATCTAGTCGGTACAATTGCCGTAAGTAAGAGAAAGCATTGGGTGGCACACGGTTGATGTGGTTTTCTTGGAGATAAAGCTTTCTTAGGTTTGTTCCCGGCAAATTCACCGGTGCAGCTGTGAGTGAATTGCGGACCAATGACAATTCTGTAAGATTGACTAGATTAATGAAAACTTTGTCTCCTAATCCATGATTATTTAGAAGATTTCCATCTAAAACAAGGCGTTTTAGATTTGTAAGGTCTTGAAGGGACAGCTCAGAAATTGTGGAAATGCGATTATCATCCAAGCGTAGCTCTTCTATGGTTTTAGGCAAACCCCAGGGAATGGTGCTAAGGTGATTTCGAGAGAGAAAAAGAAGTCTGAGATAGATGTTGTCCCGGAAAGCTCCATCCTCAATGCTAACGGCAGAAACAGAATTATCATCCAAATGCAGTTCTTCCAGAAAAGGAATTTTTGAAAGTGAATCATAAGTAATGGTCCTTATATTGTTCTCCTGCAAATGCAGTTCCTTAATGAACTTAGGGAGGTTAGTGGGGAATTCATCTAGGCTGTTGCGGTATAAATATATTCTTTCCACCCTAAGCAAGTTCTTCAGTTCTGAAGGAATCCCAGCATTATTTATTTGATTGTTCTGAAGGAAGAGGGTGGTTGCATCCTCTGGGATTCCTGTAGGAATAGACGTCAAATCGCGATCATTACAATATATGAAACCCACATCACAGCGACACACTGAAGGGCATGATTTGGCACTAACAGAATAAGGTGCCATGTCAAGTAACAGCCCTATTTTAGTCCAAACTAGGAAGATGCTCCAGGTAACACTAATCATGGTCAGGAATGATGAGATTTCTATACAGTTCTGATCTTCAACAATCTAAAAAAACCAAACAAACAAAATTATCCAGATCATCAGTGAAGAAACCGCAATAAAAAAAATCAACTTCAACATTACAGAAGACATCTGAAACACACAGTAAACCAAAATTCAAGTGCGTAGATGCATTTTACTCTCTCTTCCTTACTTCAATAATTCTACTACTTGTACTCATTCAATTAACTAAATAGGTTATTCTCCATAGTGATTGAAAATAATATAATCAAGTATGCCTGATCTGTGAATTATTTTGCTTAAGCAACAAGACTCTTTCTAAGGATTCCTTCCCATTTCACGTGTACCGACAATCTTTGTTCACAGATACCAGATAAGAATGGAACTGAAGTCACACCAGAGTTCAAGTAAATCATTCTATATCTGAAAGATAAGAAGTAATTCCTAAGCCAGCTAACTTCCTCAGGAGCCCTTAAGTGAACTATAAAACCCTTACCAAACTCACAAGTCTAGTGGTAGCTATTTCAGAAGTTCAAAAAAAAGCCCAAAAAGCAAAGCATAAAATACAGATAAAAGAGTGAGGGCCAGTGACGACATTTTCCCAAGTCTTCCCCAGTGCTCAGCTTCACAGTGTGTAACTTACAAACACTGTGGACTATTTTGCTTGGTTTTGCAGCTTCAGAAAGGTGAATGTTACAACTGGCAGGTAGCTGGTAGAGCTATGGCTTTCTAGTTCACTGGATGAA
>NW_005054469.1:712673-720209 GCF_000277835.1 Geospiza fortis
CGACGCTCAATGAGCATTCCAACCAAGATTTATCATGGTATGTAAGCACACCAGGCCCCAGTGTAGAAAAGCTTCAGCTTCCTTCTATTTTAGTCCTCATGTAAGGTCTATGAATGAAGAGCCTCTTTTGTTTGCTTTAATGCCTTTAGCAGGAATTACTTTTCTTTGTAACTCTTACAAACTCTTCTGTGCAGCGTAGTAGTCAGAGGAGGGAACTGCAGTGCCGCGTGATAGAAACCATTCATTATGCTGAGGCTCGAAGGACTGCAGCCTCTTCAGGAGGTCAGGAAAGGGATGCTTTTTCCTATCCAGAATTATCCAAGGATGACCTTTGTACAGTAGCTACATCCTGATACATCCACACCTCTTTCAGAGAAACGTTTTCCAACTCTCACTTTTTAACGCTTCTTCCAAATTTGTAATGCAGGAAAGAATTCCTCCTGTGCTGCAAGAATGCAAGTTACTTTACCACAGAAACATCAGGCAATTCAGATGGTTTTCTTCATTATAAAAAACCCCCACAAAAATATGATTTCCTTCCCAGAAAACTCCCCTTTGAAAGCTTTCCTCGAACTCCTAATGTCCTGCAAAAGTAAAAACAAAAAAATTGGAATTAATAACAACTGGTGCATACTAGTTTTAAGGGTTGCATCCCCTGTACATGAGTAGCACACCTTGTTTCCCCAAGGCATTGGTATTTCAGCAAAATCCACAGAGCTCTTTCAAAAAATGTTTTGCTGTGTAGTTTCATGTTACTGCAGTTTTGCTGCAACTGTATTTTCCCTTATTTCAATAGAAAAGTAAAGGCAGAGGAGTAATAAAATATTTATAAATTAAGTTTTTCATCTGATGTCAAATGCTAGTGTTACCTCCTTAGAGCAGAACAAAATGGTTGCTTTTGTGTTCCTGGTAAACAGATGATCTCCTTGGTTTTAAGTGTAAAAGGAGCTAATTCTCTTCACTAGCTACTGTGTGAAAGGGAAAGCATTGTATGAATGTATTTCCCATTTGCAGCATGTTGATTCTGAGCTAGGGACTAGCCAGGCATCTGTGTCTGATTTTTGGCAATACATAGGTGGGTTTAGTCTGTAAATTTTCTAAAAAGGAGAAAAATATTATTTCTTTCCTTTGTATTTCTGACAGAAGACTAATTATTTTTTAAACAGCATTTTAACTTGGGCTATTTCATATCACTACTGCATAAAATATCCAGTGAGATACCAAGTCCCCAGCAAGTCTGTAGGTAGCATGTCTGAAATAAAAGTGGTTAAATCTGAAATGAAACAAATCTTTAATGTGTACTTGCTTTTCCCTTTTGTGACATCACATTTGTCCAAGGGACCAAGCACAATCCTTGGAACCAAAGTACTTGGCAGGAACAGTGTGCTGAGTAATGCTTGCTTAGTTGCCTTCCTGGGAGCAAAACTAGAGCATCTTCTGCTCCTCTGTAAAATACTTGACCTAAACACAAACACTCTGTGTTTTATAAATGTCTTTTGCAATTTGTAGCAGGTCTGTTATGAAACAGACCAGTCATACTCCTTACAGCAACACAGAATATGCAGTGATATATTTAAATAGATACAAATTCTGCTGCTCTTTTTCATAGAAAAATGTTAACCATTAAAAAAAAACAACCCCAAAGCCCCCCCATTTGAGAGATGGTGTGAGTACCCCGTGAGGGAGTGGAAAAGACTCTCTCTCCTGCTGCTGCTTTCGTGCTCCTCTGAGCTTTGTTTTCAGAATCTTGTTTTCAGCAGTTGCCCAATGAAAAAAAAACAAACTCAAAATGAGAGACCCCCACGGTGGCATAAATAAGTATTTTTATGTGTGCTTTATTTAAGGCAAAAACACAATCTATGTGGCCACATTTTAAATAGAAGGGAATGCATGTTTAGTGGTAACTTATGTAATTTGGGTAAATTATATAATCATTATGAAATGGAACAAAAAAGCTCTGTATTCTTCCAGTGTCTAGTCTTCTTGCTCTGTATTACTCAAATGTTTGGGGAAAGAAGCCCAGGCCCTATTCCTAAAACTTTGAAATAAAGAGCAACTTAACTGCTGTAGAAAAAAATGGCGTCTCTTAGGAACTAATTTGAAGTCGTGATAGAAGGTATTTTCTGGAAGGGTATGGTGAAATAGGAATATAAATTCCTTTAATAGGCCTTTGAAGGCTACAATAACTTTTAAGTACTTAAAATCATAAATTTTCTTTAGAACTCTGAGCTGTAAAAAACTTGTTAGTCTTAAGCAAAACCTTGGCTCTAGTATGCATACATTACATAGATACATGCACACAGCAAGTTCATTTATTTTACTTTTCTAGCACATAAACTGTTTCCTCTGTGCTTCATTTGATAGTCATCTCTTCATTTATTGCCACTATTATAATAGCAGTAATGTGTAGGATTAAAATGAAAGCACTAAAGCTCATTAAGTTCCTGGAATTTTTTTATCCCTTCTCTCAAAATTACATGAAAACAAGAGCAAGAAAAAGAAAAGGTTTCTTTGGAGAAGACGACACTGTTTCAAAAATGTGGATTAAGACTATACCCCCCACTCCCTTTTTTAAACTTAGAATAGTTTTCTTCAGGTCTTGATTGTTTGATATCTTGCACTTCCCTTTTATATCTCAAGCTATAGCTGAAAACAATGTTTTTGCATATCAAAGGCTCCAGTGATCTGTCTACAGAGAAGAAGGGAATCGTGCTGCCATGCTCCAACTTTCCCCTTCTTGAGCTGTCTCTAAATATTCCCTGACACCAAGTCATTATAGCTGATCTGGCAGGATGAAAAGAAAAGTGACCCCCACTGGTACAGACACTGTGTCCAGGTTTCTGCAGCATCAGATTGGGAGGCTTCATGGACACATGGTTTTGAAAGAAGCCATTATTTTTGAGCAGACCAGATTTTAGGAACTGTGCTGATAATTTTTTAACTGCAAAAAAATCAGTCCTTGTTTTTTTGGTAACAAAAGTAACACTGGAAAAATTGAACAGCAGTCTTTTTGCTCTTTATTCCAAATTGAATGTTTTCCTCAACTTTCTGAACCACATGGTAAAATTAGTTTTCCTGGGACTGTGTAAGCTAGTGAATTACTAGAGATATCAGCAATGTGTGGACCTTGCATATGGACTTATTGCTGTGGTACAGCAAAGGGGACATCTGATTTTAAAATGTTCAACATAAGTTGAGCTATTAAAAAAACTCAAAAAAAGTACATAAGAAGAACATTGTATTTACCCTGAAGTATGGAGTCCAGCTGCACTCACTGCACTGTAGGCAGCCAATGGCTTAACAAAAGAAATAGTTTTGGTATATTTGAAAAGTTGGGATTTTTCCTAAAAACAGTGTCAAAGATTTCTTTCCAAGTTAATAGAAAATGTGAATAAAATCAAGACCTGCCTCACTTGAGGTCACACAGTGCGTATTTGAATTTCTAATCTACCTCTGTGTTCTCCAGCAGTAACTCTGGTAGCTCAGTGGCTTCTTTCTTACCATCAAAGTAAAAGGGAAAGGAAAGGGAAACTACTAGGTATTTTTAGGTTGTAAAAGACAAAACGATTATTCAAAGCCACCATTAGAATGTACATACTTGATAAGCCAATTTGCTTAACCAGTGTACTTCTATTCCAGAAGTAGCTCTGTATTTGTTTAGAATCTGAAGCATACCAGAAACACAAAATGTGCTTATTTTTTAAAATACTTGTGAAGTCCATCTACTGCTTATAATGTCAGTTGTGCTTACAAAGGTCACGCTGCAGCTTAAACAGCTTCACCAACTTTTTTTTTTTTAAGAAATTCTACGGTGCTAATCTGAACTTAAAACAATGTCCACACTTTGTTTTCTTTAAGTGTATTACTCAGGGTTAGTTGATAGTGACAGCAAAATGCTTTCTAAGCACTCTGTCTAGGAGCTGCAATTTCCACGATCATCGTATTTCAGGAAGGTGCCCCAGCCTTTTGTTTGGTGCTAGGCAAGCAGAAGGTCTTCTGTCTTTGCAAGGGGTAAAAAATGCAAAGGAGTTTGTTAAAGTGAGAGTGAGCCCTTCAGTCAGACTGTAGCACAGCCTCTTAGTGAAATTTGTTGTTGTTGTTTTTCGTTGGAGATTTCATTTACTTGCAGAAAACTTGCTCCCACTTCTTGTGCAGTAGGAATAATACTGCTGGTGTCTTATTAAGTCAAACTCAAGTGTCCTAAAAAATGCAAATTTTTATGTGATCTTCCCTCAAATGCAAGTAATTCTGACTTAGAGATGAATTCTGAGTAAAAGCTTGACTCCACACCCGAGATCAGCCAAACCTGTATTTGCTGTAGAGGATGGAAATGAACTATGAGTGCCTCTCTTCTGAAGTTTACTTCTAAAATGTTTCCTAGTTTTGAAGATGCTGGGTTGAAAAGACCCAGACTATTACTCTATTCCTTCTCACTCTCTTGTTTACTCTGCTGCACGTTAAGAAAACGCTTTGAGGGGGAGATCTTTTGCAAAGGATTTTTGGTTTGTGTTTTAGTGCTCTGTGACTTTAGCCAATTATGGCTTCTAGGTTTTCTTTTTGAGAGCTGCTGCTGAGGTAACTTGTCTGGGCATTAAATAAAAGAATAGAGAACAAATGCTGCCATTGTTTCAAGGGAAAAAAAATCTGGTTTTCCCCTCTTGACAAGTTTAGGTAGAATTATACCTGATAGGGAGTTTCTGGCACAAAACTCCTGACATGTAAAAACATTACTTGAACACTAGATAAAGTTTCAGTCGTTTTGTTTCTTTCCTTTTTAAAGCAGTTGTTTGCTCATCACCTGATTACTAAGTTTGCTCCTCAAAAAATTAGAAAAAACACAAAACTGTAAGAATGTTTGGCTTCTTACAGCTCATGAAAGGCAGAAGAGAGTTAGTGATGCCATAAGATATGTATTGAACACTTTTCAAGATTCCTGCCCTAAGTGGTATTTGGCTGCTTTTAAAAAGAAATGTAAGCAATCACATATTAATTCTTTCATGCACTGCTGTGCTTTGAAGTGATTAAGGAAAAAACTTAAGAGCTAACTAGCCATTAGCATCCATGCTTCCTGCTCCAAGGAGACAAAGATGGCCATCTCGCATCTGAAGCCACTTCAAATAACTGCAACTGCAAAGTTTGCAAACTCCAGCAATTGCTTTGATTAGTCACCATTGCCTTACACAATATCAGACAACGTTTAGCTACTGGTGACAGAGGAAAAAACCCAAACCAAAACAAACACCAAAAACCCCAACCCAGAAACTCATCTTTATTTCGTGCTTCCTGTAAAATGTATCCACTTTATTTCTGGAGATCAAAGCTCGCTGTGAGTTTACTACAGAGTTTTTTTGCCCACTGGGGGGTGGTACATGCTACAAAACCTGCGCTTTTAAGAGCCACAAGTCAGATGTTTAGTGCTGCTGTCCAGTCTTCTCTGCTTTAATTACAACAAAGTCTCCCGTTGAGAAAAACAGAGGCAGCTTGAAAAGGAGGGAGTTATAAAAAAATAAAATAAATCACTCTTCCAGAGAGTTTAAAGAATTTCCCATGCTGATTACTTGCAGTATTTATCTGGTTGTTCTCCAGTTAAAATGGTATAAATGTACCAAAAAAAAAAAAAAAGAAGAGAATTAGCATTTTAAATATATTCCAAGGGCTGTCACTGTTTCTGGTATACATGAGGAACACAGAAGACAGGAAAAAATACAGCTTTTAGAAGTGATTAAATGTGGATGGAAAAATAGAAAAGCTTGATAGCAGCATGAAGTAGGATTAGAATAAACCCAGTGTATTTCAAGATAATTGGCTTTCTGTAAACCCAGGTATACCTTTTGTTTATGAAATATCTGAAACCCTATCTTAAACAGGGCTGTATTGTATGGGTTTGGAATAAATTAAAGGAAACTTGAAGGTGGGTTTTCTTTTGAGGGAGGGAAGGGCACTGAAAGCTCTTGAGTATGACCTAATGCGTGGTATATATCGACAAGGAAAACACAGACTGAGCTTTCTGTTTTATAGCAAATAATTATTTTCTTTATACACTTGAATTGACAGATGCGTTTTTCAGTCTAATTCAAAGAAATGTTCATTAAGATGCCATATCCCCAGGCAATAGATGGTGAGCATAACTGATGCTTCTGTCTTTTTGGGCAGTATATTTTAGACAAGGAAATTGGGGTCAGGATAATGAACTGTTTTTTAAAGTCTGAACATTTTCGGCCTCTTTGTATAAAAGATGTACACGGAAATGCAAAACGTGAATCTTCTTGTTTCAAAGAGGCAAAGAGAAAATGCATGCAGCTAATGTGCAGGAATAAGATTGAACTGCAAAGTAATTCTGCATTTTGGTGTGAATCTGGTGTAGAAAATACTCCACTGTACTCTGTTAACTGACCAGAACTGATCCCTTACAGAAGGGAAGCGACTTGCCTTCAGCCCGAATTAATAACCCGTCGGTAACAGCATTCCATGAATTAGTTAATTACATACACTCGTCCTCGCGTTTGCAACACTCCTTGCAACTTTGCCTGGATGTGCCAGGGTTGAGCTCAAACCCCTTTGCGGTCTGAGAGATTAAAATTGAGGCGACCTCAAAGAGCAGGACTGAGCCAGAAAGGCAGCTGTCTGTGCAAGAGCTGAGCTTTTATTCACCAAGGGGATGAGCTTGGAAACTAAGCAGGAATCCAAAAAAAGAACCAGCCAACCAACCTCAAAATCAGAAAGCTGTGCCTGCTTGCTGTGAGCTGTGGCAGATGCTGGGAAGCAGGACCACTACATTGGGAAATGCAGGAATACTTGGGCTCTGCCTGATCAACTAAGTTGCAGCTCCTAATTGCATTTGAGGAAAAGAGCTAAGACCAAAAGGTTTTGGCACATCCAGCAGTCGTGAAATGATTTTTGAGGTCAGAATCACGTAAAGATGAGGTGTTCAACAAAGTACGTAGTGAATTATTTATTTGCAAGCCATTTATAAATTAATTAGCTGTGCCTGTACGAGGGCATACAATCACTTAATACACTGAAAACAGCAGAAAAGTTGATTAGAACTAGGCGAGGACCTATGGAAGGCAGGAGGATTATGAGCCAGCTCTTCTTCCCAAAGAAAGTGGGGCGTCGGGGCGGGAATTTGGGCCTGTTGCATTCTTTCTGTGCAACCATTTTGTTGCCCATCTTCTCGCCCGCAGACTTTGTGGTGCGGGGGACAGCGCTGCGCAGGGGCGCGAACGCATCGCCTCGATTTTTTTTTTTCCTTTTAAATAGATGCAGCAAGAAGGGGCTGGAGGGAGGGGGAAGTCTCCCACCCGTGGGAGCGATGCGGGCTACGCGCAGGAGCATCCCCCACCAGCCGCGTTCGAACGCGCGGCCGGGGTCCCAGCGCCGCGGGGCGCGGGCGCTGCTCTGCGTGTGCCCCCGCGCCGCTCTCCGCCCCCGCGCAGGCAGGGCGGCTTTGCGCTGCCTCCTTCTCCGGGGGCTGGGGCAGCGCAGGCACCGCACGCCCAGCCTGGGGAACCCCGGCTCCGCCCCCGATGTGCGGGC
>NW_005054469.1:720607-738092 GCF_000277835.1 Geospiza fortis
AAACTATTTCTTTAGCCTGTTCTTGACGTGGCGGAGAAGGGATGGTGCCGCTGGTGGCCGTGCCGGGAGCGGGGTGGCTCCCCTTCATCCCCCAGTTCATCCCCCAGTTCATCTCCCAGCGCCCAGTTTTGGGCTGGGCAGGTGATCCCGGTTCCCTGGTTTTGGGTCCAAGGAGCAGGACAGGCCGCGAGTTTCATGAAACACAAATAAATTTTTAAAAAATTAAATTTAAATTTATTTGCGTTTAAACTTATTTGTGTTTAAATTAAATCTAAATTTATTTGTGTTTAAAACACAAATAAATGAATAAATTTCCTCAGTCGCAGTTGCCACATGGCTGTGAGTGCCGTCGCTCACTCCCCTGGCACCTCCCTGGTTGTGGCGCTTCGTGTAAAGCAGTGCAGGCTATGGCAGCTTTGGGGGGATTTGAGGGTTTTCCCGAGGTGACTCCTTTGGAATCATCAAATGGATATGAACTGCCTGGTTCCTGCTCCACCTGGGATGGGGCTCACCAGGACATCCCTTATCATGCCCAGCAGGGCTGAGATTGAGCAGGAACTGTGGCCTGGCCAGGCTGCACTCCTTGGGGATTTGTCATAAAGTTTCTGCCCTTCAAACACAACCAGAAATTTCTGGTCGTTAAAGGGCAAAGTAGAAAACATCTTCCCCTGGTGTTTTTTCATCAAACCTAGTTTCCTTTACCTGTAGCATTAGGTTTGGCAGATGAGGTTGATGTTTCTCTTGTTTTGGTTTTTTAAAAATTTCCAATTAAACGGGGTGTCTCTCCCAGCAGACAGCTGCTGCATTCATGAGCATCCTGTTCTCTTCATTGGCCATGCACAAGTGATCTTGGCCACCTCATGCAGGGCTTTGACCAGCGTGCTCTCCAGCACAGAGCCAATGTCTAGGGGAAGGCAAACTCCTGAAAACTGGCTCTGCTCATCCCAGTTATCCTTCCACTTTTTGCTGGTATCAGAAGACTGCAAGACCAAGCTTCGTTGATTTCAAAGGAAGCTCAAACTTCTGTAAATCCTATAGAAGCTGCCACATAGGAGCACCTTCTGTGTAAACTTTGAATACTTTAATTGCTGTTGATCTCTTTTGTCAAAAACAAAACCAGACAAACTTCAAAGTGTCAAACTCATCCTTCTCAAGAGGATTTTAATAAATTTTTGAATGCTGCTTGATAGACTTGATACTTAGATATATGAAATGTTGTATACATGCTGTATTTAATCTACTAATTAAAAAAAATCTGGATTGATTTTCCTGTATAAGGAAGGAGAAGGATTTTTTCACTGCCACTTCAATTCTAATCTTTCCCCGAGGAGAGCAAAAACTAATAATAAATTGACTTAGGTTAAGGTGCAATTGTCTGTATTGATAGTCCTGGCAGTGAGCTGTGCCCTGACCAGTTCAGAATAATCAACTGTTTTGCATATACATCTTAATGCACATCTAGCACATTACAGGCCTATGAATACATATGTACATGTATTACATGAACATATGATACATCTGGTATTACAGCATGCCTGTATCTCATCATATGGGACAGCATAGTGGGCTGTGGAAATGCTAAGACTTGGGAAATGCTGCACCTATCCTGTTGTTTTTTGTTTTTTTTTAACTGAGATTCCTTTAAGATTATAGTAGTATTTTTCAAAAACGTTGTGTATTTGGTATTTCTCAAGCTGTATTACGTAACAGATTCCAGGGTTATGTTGCTGTGCCATGTTGCTAAGCCTTCACACAGATCTGTGGGATGCTTATAAAAGATGTATATGGTACTCATCCAGCTATCTCTCAGCTTAATTCCAAGGCTTGCCCAGTGCTTATGGCACTGGTTAGAAATTGCAGTACATATTCCTAGAGAATTCCAAAGGGCATGTGAAAAATAATTACATTTTACCAGGTCACAGCTGCTCTGGAGTACTGAAAGGTCTTTAATGTGCTGTTGCAAGCAGATTTTTGACTGTATTCTTTTATGTAAACTCCATAAATATACTTCTTAAGAAGGTAGGTAGCCTTTAAAATACTCTCCACAAAAAATCTCTTGTACATGGAGATCTTGACCACGTTCTCCATCTTTTTCTTAAAATGTAGGAATTTGAGGTGTCTTCAGTTGCAAGAAAGTGGAGAAGTTCTGTTAATAAGGATGGAGTTACTCATATGTTGGGAATAAAAATATGAATATTTAACACACAGGCGTGTGTGTATATTCCTAGGCGTGCCAAAGCCTAGGAATATAATGAGATATTTTAATTGAATTTTTAAGTTAAAATAATGGTTTACCTGTATTTTGTTTATAGAATTAATTAATGCTCATGACACTGAGATTAAAGTTCTTGTCAGACCTACAGGGAAATCACCTTTTGGAAAACACAGTAATCTTGTTAATGCTTCATGGGCTGAGAGGGTTTAAAAGATGTCGGGTGGGAAATTCAGAGTACTCACACTACATAATGTGTTTCACAGAATTTTATGCAGGTTTATAACATGCTCTTGTAAGGTGCTATTAGGTTAATGTGGAAATGATGATGCCTTTTTTTTTTTTTCTCCTAAGCATCCTGATGGTGTGATAAGAATTGAAGTTCTGGGAACTCCCTCAGCCAAGGGTTGACCTGAATGACTCTCCCTGTGACTTGACAGGATTTCTGGATATACTTTGTCCTGCTGTAGATCAGGTTCCAGTCATATACATTTCCAGGCAGGACATTTATGAAATATGGAGAAACCAAACACCTTGACTGGGAAGTGAAATTTAATCTGAGATCACTCATCCCCAGTGAAGGAGAGGGCTGGCTGTCTTCAAGAATCAAAACTGAACCCTTGCTTTGTTGAGCATCTCAAGGACAGGTTTCTGTCAGATAAAGCTGAGAGTAATAGTTTGATATTCAATGGAATAAGCTGAAATGAATGTTAGTGGGTTTTAGCTTCAGGCTTTTATGAGGTTATATTGATTTTCCAAAGCGAGCTGTCCCAAATCCAAGTTAGGCATAGGCTGATTTGTGGAGACATGTAAGGAAAGAGGACACTGATATATGAACTTCAGTATGATGCATGTCCTGAAAGGTTTCCTGATATTCACTAAGTAGTGTTTCTCAGCAAATACATATTGCATTTTGTATTAGACTTCAGTCTTTAAATGATCAGAACCATTTCAGAATTAGAATCCAGTTTTGGATATATTCCTTCCAAGTACAAGTGTCTGTCAAATTCAGCTTTCAGCACTGTGTATGTACATAGAGTACCTTGTCAGAATTGGTGCAGCAGCTCTGTATCAAATGTGTCAAAAATGGGAGTGTAATCATGCAAGACAGTCCATAGCAGAGCTAGAGAGGTATGAAGAGTAAAACGAAATACTTGTTTAAAAGTAGGTGGGCTCAAGTGTGCTTCTTTCTATTCCCCTGCCAGAGGAATGTGAGAGATAATAGTTGTTATTGTGGTTATTTTGTCTCTCTGTAAAGGCCAGGTGGTTAGACCACTGTACCTGTATTTTCTGCCATTCCTCCCTCTTCTCTCCAGGCTTTCTCCCCATTCTTCTTTCCAGCTCTCCTACACAGCCCCAGGGAAAAGCCCTGTCAACTCAGAAACACTCGTGATGCAATCACATCTGTATTTTCCCTAAGGCAAATAAACAGCTTTGCTTGTGAGATCATGTGCTATGGATAGCAAAATTAAGTAACTTAATAGGGTACTTGAAATTGCAAAGCCTTTGAGTAAGGTATTTATTTTTTATTATTTACAGGACATACTGCAGTGGGTAAAGAAAGCTGACTCCGTAAAGTCCATTCCAGGAAAGTTTGCTCCTAATGCTTAAAGTGAATATTTGTATTTAAAAAGCAATTTCCTCTGTTTGTTAGATGTCAAACCATGAAGCCACCATGACAACATTTTTAGGAGAAACAGTGCTAACTCCTTTGCAGCTATGAAGAACATGGAGTTTTTCCTTGCTTACTTGACAAAGTAAGCAATGCTGTCAGAACACAAGAGACTTTCCTTTTGCTTGATGTGGCTTTGAAAGTGTGTTAAAAGCAGGAAAAATAGTGTTCCTCCAAAACAACCTTGAAAACCTTAGCTGAGATTGTTAGTAATGTCTAGTGTGTGTGAGGAAGAATCCTGTGAAGGAAAAAACCTGCTGTTCTGCCCTCAGGGTAGTTCTGCATTTGCAAATTCACATTTTTATGGATGAGGCCTATACTGAGCTGAACAAAGTGGTAAATGCATTTTTACACCTGCCTCTATAAAAAGGGTTCCAGTAGTACAGAAATACATAAAAAAAAAAAACAAAAGAAAAAAAAAACAACCAACCTGAAACCTTCTGAAATGGCAGAAAAAAAATCTGGTGCAATTTTGGTCTTGGACTCTTTCTTGGAGCTTTGTTGCTGCTTATGCAAGAGTTGCCCAGAGCCAGCCTTTGAGGATAGAGAGATATGCAAGGCAAGGGTGATTTGGGGCTTGCTAAGAAGGGGCTTGGGGTGGATGACTCCTTTCTGTCCATGTTCCTGTTTTGCCTGTTAATGTTGGAACTCATTGCTGCTCCTGCTGGTGCCTGTTTACTGGTCGGACAATCAGTTGGGCAAAATTCATGTTTCTTGTTTTATATTCATAAGCAGTTTTTACAAATCACAGTTCTTCATAAGTTTGTTCTGAAAGCTTGAAAAGTCACATGCTTTCTCTCAAGTCTATTTGCAGGCCATGAAAATAGTTCTTCTGGTCCTTTCTCTTTGTTTTTACTTCCTGATAGCCCCAGAGGATTTTCCGCCTTTGTCTTTCCTCTCAGTGTGCTCAGCCTCCCTCTGCCAGGCTTTTTGCATATGCCCTGCCTCTTACCCACTTCCTCTCTCCCTCCTCCTGCAGTGCCCAACAGTTGTTTCTCCACACATCAACCCACATGGGAACATTCACATTCCATCTTTTTTTTTTTTTTGCATTGTGCATTTTCTTGTGCCTTGATCTTATGCCGAGAGAAGCTGCTTCTGTTGAACTCTTTTCTCTCCCTTATTGTCCTCCTTTGGCCCCTTTTAAATGTTAGAGAGTTTCCTATTTTCTTTCCTCCTCCTATTAGTTGAGCAGTCTCGCTTAGGTCTAATCTGGTAGAATTACAGTTGCTAAGTTTTCTGCACTTGTATAATGTATGAGTTCCCCAATTTGAATATTTAGCATTCCTGGTAAACTCAAAGCAAGTGTATGGGGATACAGTGCTGCTGAAGGCATTAGGTGGTGATCTGTAATCTCTGCAAAAATGTACACCCCCTGCTTTGCAGGCAAATGGAAGCATTAGCACATTTATTTTGGCCAAATGCACCACCCTAGTTGTTTGTGTCTAGTCTGTGTTAACATCTAGCAAAGAGCCGAAGTCTGTGCATTTGCTGATTTGCTTGTGTAATACCTGGGTTTGAAATTACGAAAGGCTGTGCCAGTGTTGAATATATGAATAACTCAGAAGTGTTTATTCTCAGGAAGGACTAAGTTTACATTGTCTGAACAGATTTATTTAGTCGTGAGCAGGGGTTATTATTCTGTCTTCCTCTGTTCAGCAAGAGAGGCTGTTTCAGGAATGGCTTTGTACAAGAGCAGTTAATGGGGTTGGCAGAAAGTTATGGGTTGATATGGTCATTAAAAGTGAGTTAACAGGAATTTTTAAATTTCCCTGGCCATGAGAAATGTAGTGATGAAATTCTGACTCAGGAAAAAGACACACATGCAGAATCTTTATCTTAGTTGAGAAGACAAGTAAGTTTTGTACAAGGCTCAACCCCACCAGCACCATCTGTGTGAATTGGTGTGGGCGCTGGCGTGTTTTCAGCATCTGCTGGCTGAATGTGCTGTGGAAAGATCCTTGAAGCTAAACAGAAAAAAAAATAGTTGAAAGGCATATGTGTGTGTTCTTTCACATTTCCTTTCCTAGTCGTACATCATTAATGGTGATTTTACTTTTTACCCATTAAATTTTGTTTAGAATTTCCCTCATATGCAAAGGAGATCTCATTCCTGAAGCACTGGCATGCTCAGCAGAGACATCCTATTTCCTCTGAGTCTCAGAAGCACATTCAAGTTGGAGAGTTTCCCAGGTACTCCTAGAGCAATCCCTCTTCAGTCTTCACCCACTTCCAACACCTAGAATGACTAGGGACACTGAGGAGTGAGAAGCTCTCCCCTACCAGGTGTCTGCCCAGAACTTGCTGGTAGGCTGGGAAGTGAGGAGAAGGCCTGAGACCTGGGAATTTGAGCAGGTGATGGACATGCATTATTTAGTGGGTATGACTTGCTGCTACTGAGGATGAAGTTCGTTGAAGTGGTAAGAGGCCGAATTTTCATGGGAATTGGAATCAAATTAATTTTAAGCTTCGTATCTGGAGCAGCGTTCCTCATTTTCTATTTTTTTTCTCCCTTCCTTAATCCATCTTTAATCTCCTTCCTCAAAGGTTTTGTTCTTTGCCCTTTGGTGCACACACACTAATTGCTGCTGCCAATCCCAAGGCCTTGGGGGAAGTGTTGGGAATCCTAAAGAGAGGTAACCTGTAGGAACCCATAAGAGACCTTCAGCTCTGTGGCTGAGGAGAACAAAGCCATTTGGCTGACCTGGATGTGGCTGTGTGTGATGTGCAGCACGTAAGATAGTTGACTTGCCTGAGAAAGTGACAACAGCAGCTTTGTTAGTGAAGAAGAGAAGTCTGACTCTTTCCTTGAGTTCCTTGTTTCTCCTCTCACCTTACAAATAAGAAAACCAAACTCCTGCCTTTCACATACACAGGTGAGCGTGTTTTTGTCTCCCCTAAGAATGATCTACACTGTAGTACCTTTGTATCCAATTCATTGGTGGGGAAAAACAGTTTCAAAGCTGCTTAACCATCACTCTTTCACCTGCTTCTCCACCTAAACCCCACTGCTCTTCACTGAAGGTTTGTGGCATTGATGCCAGAGGTTTTGTCTCCATTCCCTTCTGTAAAAAATGTCTTAGGCAGGCCTAGCTCTGCCAAGATAGCAGGTTAAACACAAGGCCTGTAGCACAGTCATTACAGTCTAAGTGATGCCATAGGATAGAGAGATCAGTGATATACACTCTTGAGTGGTTTGGCTTTTCATTTCTTTGCTTGCTACTCTAGGTGGGTTTGAAAACCAGAATATAAATCTATTTCTAATCTTCAGGTACTTTGACAAAAACTCAGAGGTGCACATTGCTCTGAAAGTAGAACTGTGTAGTGACGGTATTGACAGGGCTAGCTGGACCCATGATCTGAATCAAATATGGTATGTCTGTCGTCCTAATTAAAGCATTATTGTATCTCTCTCTCCACATAAGCAGGCTTTCAGATACAGTAGAATTGTGAGAACTATTTAATTACCACTTAATGACAAAGAAAAAATAAAATCTTCATTTGAATGAGAGAAGCAGACAGAGTCCCTCATTAAAACTGGAGTAGTTCTTGACCTGTTCAATGATTCTTTAAAATCATGCATTTCTCAAACCATCAGCAGCCCAAACTAGCAGATCATTTATAGGTTTTGTTCATCTGATATGTACCTCAATGTGTCTTCAGGCAGATTAAAAACCATGCAAGATGCTTGTTATAATAGCAACATAGTTTTGTGCATAAAACCTCAAACCTTTTACAAATAAATTGACCATAGTACCCCCTGAGATGCAAAGTATGATTTTTGAAGGTGATGCTTGAAACATCTGCTTTTGTAGTTATAATGCACTGAAACCAGGAGTTTGCCTTGCAAATGCCCGCAGATGCAACACCCAGCCTCCAAGAGAAGCTAAGGAAGAGCTGTTAACAGCTGCACTGGGAAATTACCTTCATATTTAAATATGAATGCATCTAAAAATAGCCCCAGTGAGAAATGAAAACTCCATTTGTTGTTAGCCTGCCTAGTATTTGTCTTTATTTCTAGTTGATGTTATTTTACATTATTGTTGGTGGATATAACAAAGCCTATTTCGTTTCTTCTTGATCATTTTTTCCCAGGGGTTGTAGAGAGGTTCTGATTGCAATTGTAAATTCTTTAGCGAACAAGTCGTGATTGCTATGGATTGTTCAGCCACAATCATTTTGAGCCTGTGCCGGGTCAGCTCTGTACTCTCTGCTCACAGTGGAGCCTAGAAGCGCATAACAGAAGGGATTCAGGTTATTGAGTTCAGGTCCTCAATACTCCAGGCAAGAGCATCTAAAAATGGGTTTGCGCAGTGCATCTGGTTGGCTGCTGCCGCAGAGGGCACCCCCATCTCTGCTTTTGTATCAGCTTGTGTTTGGCCAGGCCTTTAGTCAGCTCATCTGCCAAAAATGCAGACTTCCTCCCAGAATGAAACACATTTTGGTGGTGCTGCTTTTCTGTGCAGCTTATGATGGAGCCAGACAAGTGCTGGTGCCTGTGGGACCATCCTGTGCCATTGCACTTTGGTAGTTGGGTCCGACGTGCTGCACTGTGGAGCTGAAGGTGGCTTTCATGGTCAGCTCTAAAAGTACTGCAGGTATGCTTTTCGGAGAGGGAAAAAGTCAAGTGTTAAGCCTCATTAGGGGCTTTATTTAGTCTCCATGGATTTAATGGAAACTTTCTGTGTATGTCTGCATGGAACAGTTTCAAGTCAAATCCATGCACACGAAGAGCAGATGAGCCAGCTCTGAATGACAGCCAGTCACACTGCACGTCACAAATTGCTGCTGGCTCAGTTTCACTTATTTGTTTATTTACTTCACCGTTCTGAGCTGCCTGCAAAACAACTGCAAAGCCCTGCTGCCTGCTAGTTATGGTTTTCCACCCACCATCGCCCTTCAAAACTGACTTCAACGCTGCATCTGTGAACTTCTGCCTTAGAGGTCTCGTACAGCCTTGTTCTTAGCAAACGTACGAGTTTGGCATATGCAGCTGTCAAATTTCTTACTGTTTATGTCGCCTGTCATATTACTACAAAAACATTTTTCTTTTTTGCTTTTCAATTTCTGAAACTAAAAAGAAATACTCATCTCTTTCTGTAACCTGTAATTCTACATCTACTGTATTTTTAATAACAATAGATGCCGTAACACGCTGTGGCTGTTACTGTGGAATTACTTTGTTGTTTTCCCGATGGTCTAAGGATTTTAATATGTTGGCCAAATGCCTCATTGAAAGGATTGTGGTATTGGCATGGAAACTGGCACTTTCATCAAATTGTGTGGCAGCTGTTCATTTTGTCATGACTGTAGCAACCCTTTGCTCTCGCAATGTGGTGCTTGCGTTACTTAAGGTTTCAAGTAGAAACAGTCTCATGTAACTATTGATGAAATGTGCAGAGCTTATTCTGGGAGTCCCTGAGCAGTGGGTGCTGCCAAAGACAGGGCAGGATCTCTTCACTCTTGTGACCAGTGACTCGAGGAAATGGAATTAAGCTGAGTTAGGGGAGGTTTAGGTTGAATATCAGGAAGGGGTTTTTTACCCACAGAGTGGGTGTGTACTTAACAAGCTCCCCAGGGAAGTGGTTAAGCCTGAGAGAGCTCCAGAAACATTTGCACAATGCTCTTAGGCATATGGTGGGGTTCTTGGGATGTACTGTGCAGGGCCAGGAATTGGGCTCAATGATCCTGATGGGTCCCTTCAAACTCAGCATATTCTGTTATTCTATGATC
Organism: Geospiza fortis; assembly: GCF_000277835.1. NCBI lineage: Eukaryota > Metazoa > Chordata > Aves > Passeriformes > Thraupidae > Geospiza > Geospiza fortis. The sequence continues at coordinate 730,225 of NW_005054469.1, forward strand.
ATTAATCCTATGTAGCCAGCTTTGAAATCTACCTGTGTTCTCATCCTAGGGTGGTTGGGTCTGCTCCCTTCTTAGAGATGAAGAGAAGTTACCAGCATTGATCATTAGCTGCTTTTGGAGTGACTGCTGGGAAAACGTCACTGAACCTCTATAAAGCCAGGAATGCTGTGCAGAAAAGCAGGGAATGTCAATTTGTCCTTTGCTATGGTACTCCAATCTGTAGAATGCTGTGTACTAGGAAAACATATTTACATAAGCTTGGCCAGAGAGTCAGGAGGACATGGTAGGGATTTGCATTTTCATTTTGGTGAGCAAAGACGTTGCTGTGTTGTGTTAGTGGCAAAGAGCAGAGGTAGATGGGAATGAAGGAGCTGTGGCAGCCAAACCAGGAGTCATTTACCAGAGGAACGATGAGGCATCACTGTAACAGGCACTGACCTGTTGCTGGCCTGTGAAGGGTTGTACCTTTCCACTTTGAAGCTCTACAAGTTTAATAGCTTTAACCCAAAGGCTTTCAGAATTCTGTTGGATATCCTTATAATACCGTGGATAGCTTTGCATACGTATTTTTTATTTCATCTCATGGCAGTGATATGCTGCCTGGATTATAGGCGTCTTTTTGAAATTGCTAATTAAAATTCCTTTAAAGTTCTTGGATTTGCAGACTGAGCTGTCTTCTGTATTGTTTCAAAAGTGGGTGTTATAAATTTTGTAGGCATTAGTGTGTTGTTTAGAAAACAGATGTTATTTGATACCTTCAAGTCATCTGACTTTTTCTGGGTAAGAGGGAGAGCACTGCAGACAAAGAGGAATTTTAAAACCTGGGCTCTCAATTTGTGTGTCCTGTGGCCTGCCAGCTCTTTTACCTTTTTCTGGATGGCTTAGTCATCCATCCAGTTAGTGGTGAGTCTGCTTTAATGTAGGCACTTGAGGCCTGGGTTTTGGGTCTGTTATTTGAAGTGGAGTTCATAGCATTTTAAATTTTAAAACCATTACTTTGTAATAGTATATTGCAGTGATCTGCAGCAGAGAAAACAAATTGGTTAGTACAGGAGTAAATAATCTCCTAGAATAAGGAAAAAAAACATATAGAAGAATGAAGGAAATATTTTATGGCTTCTAGAACTTTTTTTATAATCAAATGTGACTGCTTTCCTCTCTGTCTGTTCTCTGCACACACATGCACGTACATATTTTCCTTAGATTCCAAGTGTTTCTGATCAGAGCAGCTAGTTGCAGGCACAAAGGCTGTTAGGAAAATATCAGTCCTAGAAAGAGCAGCTATTGAAAGATTAGACGTGACTGAAAACAAAATCTTGTAGAAGAATTTCTAATGTAATTGTAACATAATTTGTTGCTGCTTTTGCTCTGCTATGGCATGATTAAGTACTGAATTTGAATCAGCTTTTAAAAGAAAATGCTTACTTTCATTCCACAGCACAATTGGCAACTAAATAAAAGTTCAGACTGGATTTTTTTTCCAGCCCTCTTTTCACAGAGAAAGAGAAATGTACATAGGGTCTTTTGTACTTTGCAGAGGGGAAGTGTAGCACAATAGACCCGTCGGAGGAAAGCAATTCCGATAATCAGTTTTCTGTACTACTTATTACAACTGGTCAGGACTGAGGTTTAATTAAATTTTAGGGATAAAGGACAATAGAGTGTGCTAAGGATGGCGAGTCAGCTTAAACTTAGAATTTCCTGGCTTTAATCCATTTCTGGGCCAACTCAGTAGTACTTCAATATATGACTTCAGATGGGATTCTCTTGTATAGAAAGTAATAACTGTTGAGGTTTTTGAAGTTTTCCAGGGTCTCCTTTTACTTCCAGAATAATTATTTGTTCATGAGTGGGTAATGGGAGTCTGGCACCTGGGAATGCCCCCCTTCTGTGCCAGGTTTCAGTGCTGTGGGTTTACACACTAAGTTGTCAAGTTTGTTAGTTTGTCACTGTTTTTAAAACAATGCTAAAATACAGTGATTTCAAAAGGTTAGTTTGTTAGGAGCAAATGTGTTTTGACTCTTAAATGTCTTGTATCAAGTTTAGAGAAGATGAAAATAACCTGGTGTGCCATTATGACATTTAGAGTGACCTTCAGTATAATGGGGCCCAAACAACCTCTTGGCACTATTTTTTGGTATCACAGCTGTCACAGGCACAGCTTCAAAAGACATCCTATCTTCCAAGGTGAAGAGTCTGCTGCTTATCCTCAATATGAACTGTTGCATGCTTGTCCTCCAAACTGCCATCGCTGTTAAAACCTGTTGCAGTTTGTGATCTGCCTGGTAGCAGTGGCGTTGGACATTCTCAGCAAGACAAGAGTAATCTCTGTGATAAGAATTGTCACATGTTCTGGGGTTTGATGGCTGCAGGTAAATCACTCCTGCCTTGCTGTTGGATGTGAATATTAATTACATCCTTCCGTTTGCCCACACTGAAACAAATTTTCTAGGTTTTGAATTCCTTCTTTAGAGCTTTCCTAGTGCTTTTCTAGAGCCATTAACATTTTTCCCCAAGATGGATACAGCTGCAGCAGTGATTGCTTCAGTTTGTGCTCAACCAACAGCACAAATTCAGAATAAAAGAGAATTAAACAAAATTGAATTCTTTATTGATGGCATTCACACTTTGGCATCATTTTAGCTACACCTTTCTGTCACTCACAGTCTACAGACCTTTTAAAACCAGTTTTGTAGAATTCTATTCCTCAGGCACATCTAGAGTATTAAAAAAAAAGAAAAGCAGAAAGGACTATCTAGCAGGGTGCCTGGAATATTGCTTTTGTATTCTTTATTAGTCATAAGAAGCTTGAGCTGGTACTTCTGCCCTGCACTGTACTTCTCTGATACATTAGTGCTTCTTAATGAACAAATGCCACTGTTTTAGCGTCCACTTACATAATTATTAGATAATTAAATAAAATATACTAATTGTGGAGAACCCCAAAACACTATGTTGAGATATGTTTAATTCTCCTGCTGTGAAAGGAACACTGCTTCACAAACTTTCCTTTTCATGCTTTTTCCTTCACATTTTATGCTTTTGTTGGTGGTATACTCAGCTAAACTGGCATGTTACGAACAGTCTGTGCTGCACTTTTGCATTACAATAGTTTTTCTTCAGTAATGATGTGAGAAATTTAAAAAATCCAACATAAATCAATACAGAACTTAGATCTTTTGTGTCTATCTGCCTTTTAGCTGCTGTTACAGGATACATTTGTGGTCCTGCATGGTATGGGTTGGAATACCTAAAATTTGAAAAACGTTTAGGCTTAAAAAATATGTTTGCAATTAGTTAATTCTGATGTAGAATAATTTTATTGAGTAAATTAGGAACTATAGTAAAATGGAGGAGACAGCTATGAATTTTGCCAATGCATGATTAAAGTGAAAACTGCTTCACACTACCTAATTGTATAAACTGTGTTAGTAAGCCTAATTTTATAGACTGTAAATATTTGGATTGGCATTTGTCATAGCATTTAGTTAGGACAAGCCCCTATACTGTATTTATTCCCAGCCTAAGACATATGCTGCTTTTACACAGATGTTCCAAATCAGTGTGTTCAGGCTGCTTATTCCCACCTACATTCATGAATCATTTGAAAAGGGAGGATGGAAAACGCTGACAATTTTAGCAAATGCAATTCCAGAAACTCATTAATAAATACGTTTCACACGCCCCCAAACCTTGAATTAACAATAAACCTGATATGAGAATGTGAAAATGATACCTACTGGCCATTTTTTCCCAGTGTTTGTGCTGTAAATGGTACAGGGAAGGCTGTTGAGTAATTTTGCTCAATGATGGGCTACGTATTGCTTTCACAGAGACCAGTTTTCTACTTCAGACAACAAAAGCTCAAGATTTTGTTGTTTGGTTTTTTTCTTAAATTCTAATTGCTGAAAAATTATTTCAGCTAGTCTTGCTTATCATATAACAATGAAGTTTTAGGGCAATTGACCTGCTGACCTTAATTCCCAGGAAACTGTCACATTTCTTCTTTATTCTTTTGTTCATCCTAACAATGTGACCCAAAATACTACGGAGCTTTAAAGTTTCTCAGCGTAGTAAGGTCAAGCTTTAGTCGCCATAGTTACAGTTCAGCTCCGTGGGTCAGAGGGCAAACAGATTAATGATGTCAGACACATCTTTAAATGCTTCTTACACTGCTTGGCCGTGCGGTGAGCAGCTGAGCATATTTGAGATGACAAAGGCCTCCTTAAGTCTTGCTAATAGGAGGATCTTGGGAGATGGCTGATGGAAAGGTCCCTTCCGCTGCGCGCCGCCGTTCAATATCGAGCGCCGGTGGGCACTGGCGGCGGCTGCTACGCTTCACACTGTCTGAAGAATATTGCAAAGAGTGGATAAAGAGCTGCTGCTCCCCTGTGCCTTTCGTTCTGGACATCCGATTCTTTTGTCCAGGATTCAGTCCAGTGGTTAAAAGCCTCAGAGAGGATGTAAAAGAGTAAGCTGGGAGAATATATTGCCATTCTCGATGAAAGACGCGTGCTTTCCTCCGCGGTGGTGAGGTGAAGCCAAGAGATCTGTGGTTGGCGTGCCTGTTTCCTGGTAGTTATTAATAAAAGCCCTTCTTCATACATGTAATGATCAGATATTAATAACATATCTGCATTCTTCCTCTAAATAATGAAACTTTTTAAATTAAGAAGGGAAATATGGCTCACTTGATGACTTACATGGGTTCCTTGTGGAATAAACCTTGGTTTGGTCTCACGTAGCCCAGTTTTATCAGAATTCAACAAGACTAAATAGCTGCTTGGTCATTTTACTTTATGAGCAAGAGTGTTTTTCCTTTATAAGATCCTATTACTTGCACACCTGCACTATTGCACTTTTTTCAGAGAATGATGCATGTAGCACAAAAATGAGAAGCTCTGGGTGACTTGACATCATTGCTATGGTAGTTAAAATAACCCCACAAACCCTAGCAATACACTTTCACATGCACTATATCCCAGTATCTTCAGCAAGCTTCTGATTTTGAAATAACATCTGTGTGAAACATGAATTTGTTCTTGAAATGGAAATTCAGCTCATGGCTTGTGTAAGTCTCCAAACTGAGTAAAAAGAGTAAAAACTTTATAATGAATTATGGAAGCAACATCAATATTTTTTTATTATATGTGTACACTGTCCTTCATCAAAATGCATTATCAATTCATCATTGGGTAGTTGACAGCAGGAAAGTAGGAACTGTTGATGTAAAACTAATTTAGGTGAAGAGGGGAGTGAGAGCCTTTCTGCAACAGTGTCCTGATGCTCCTGGATGGAAGGAGATTGTCAGTCCTGGGAAGGACTTGGTTGCCTGGTGCTGCATTACAGTCTTTGATTGTGACTGGCAGAACTGTGGAGAACTGTGTAGTATTTCTTCTTCAATCCACTGGAATTAATTGCAACAGAAGAATTTGGACACCCATTGGTCAGCAAAATAAATACTGATCTGTCAGGGCTTGTTATATTGGCCTGTATCAAGGGCATAACAAACAAATATTTATGTTCTTTCAGAGTCATTAATACATTACTTATGCCCCTGAAAGGTGCAGTGTTAGCTTTTTGGATCATTTTCATAAACTTTTCTTATCCTTATATTTGATATTCAACAGATTCTGTTCCCTTCAGTCTGAAGTTCTGTAAGTGCAATGTTGTCTTTATTCTAATACTAATGAAGAATAGACCACTCTAATCAAGTTCAAATATCTTTTCATTGCTGTGAGGTGAAAGAAGAAGCTTCTTATTTTCCAGTATTACTTTTCCAGCCTTGTAGGATGTATTATAGCCTCTTTCTCTATAGATCTCCTTCCTTTGGCCAAGTGCAGTTTCCTTTTCTTCCTCAGAGCACTAATCTAGTACTTGAGAGTTAAGTGCTGCCCCTGTTTCTTGTGGTGCTCTTCTCCTCCAGTCCAAATTGTTTCACTGATCCTCACATCCTCCCCTGTGGGAGCTTGCTGCTTTTCCACCTACCTTTTCACCTGAAGTAAGTTTTGATTCCTTCAATGCCCAGAGTCATCCATGGAAAGTTTTGGGTTGGAAAAGACCTTAACAATCATCCAGTTCCAGCCTCCTGCCATGGACAGGGACACTTTCCACTAGACTGGGCTGCTCAAAGCCCTGTCCAGCCTGACCTTGAACAGTTCCAGGGATGGGTCATCCACATTGTCTCTGGACAGCCTATTTCAGTGCCACCCTCACAGTATTTTTCCCTAATAGCTAATGTAATTCTACTCTCTGTCAGTTTGGATCCATTCCCCCTTGTCCTGTGTTTCCATGCTCCTGTAAACAGTCCCTCTCCATCTTTCTTGCAGACTCCCTTCAGGTACTGGGTATGTCACCCCTAAGCCTCCTGTTGTATAAATTCTTTCAAGCTTATTAGTGTTGTGGAGACTTTTGTATGTCAGCTGCATCTAAGAAGTTAACTGATATTTTTGAAGAATATTTCTTTTAAAGAGTAACTGAGTTAGTCTTGGCCTTGGGAAAACTGAGGAGTTACATATATGTGGCATACCTGGATATACTAAACACTGCAGCTGGGCCTGTGGCATGAAATCAGAGTGGGAGAGGGGATCTGACTGCACAAGAACTGGGGCAGAGCACCAGCAATTTATTTTATCAATAACAAATCATGGGTAGAGCACTGGTAAACGAGTGAGGCACTGCTGGTCCTTGTACAGGTGCCATACCAGGACTGGGAGAGCTGTTTTCACACAAAGATATTCTCATCCAAGGTGAAAAAGCAGCTGCTGCAAACTTTCTGCAGGAAACTCTTCACTTGTTTCCTTACAGTTCTGTGCACCTTTCAGTTCTTAATCAGTAGAACAGCTCAGCTAAGGGATTTCTTAATGTGGCAGGTTCTGGACTGACAGCACTTGTATCCCCTGGGAGCTGTCAGATTCTGCTGCTGGCGTTGGATTTGCCTGTGATCATTCAATGATTAGTAATGACACTATTTCTTTATGGTCATTATTTTGAGGGAATTTTACGTGATTGACAGAACCACATAATTAAAAAAGATGAAAAAAAAAACAAACCTCACCCCAAACTTTGAGTTAGCCAGCTCTCAAAATGTGCTTTGTGATGTGGGAAAATGGGTTTGTCGTTCTGTAGATGTGTTGATTTAGACATTGACTATATAACCCAAGATCCTTTGGCTTCTAGAGCCTTATTGTGTGTGCTTTACTGGCCTGTTTGGTTCATTAGGAACTGCATCTCAAATTGAATTATTATTCTGTAATGCTGCAGCAGACAAAAGTTAGCCTCAGTTTCCATGTCCTAGTCATGAAGCGTATTAAGGGAGCTTGCATCTTAACAGATGGACAGTGATTCTCTACTGGATTCAGATATAATAAACTAATTGTAAACCTGATAACACAAATGCTAGAAGAGTAAAAAATGTATTAGAATCTCTGGCTACAAATTTACATGCCATATCCTTCCAAAAACCCACCAAAATGAAGGAAATTTGCCAATTTAATAGTGAGTTTTGCTAGGTTATATTTTGTGTGTTTTGACAGATGTTGTAGCCACATGTTCTGATAGATTTTTTTTGTGTCCATTAAGCACCGATATCCTTCACTGGTTTCAGCTATGGCATGAGAGATGGCTGTGAGCACCTTTGCAAAAACTGCAGAGAAAGGGACTCCCTTTGTCCAGCTCCAGAGATCCCTTGGAATGACTGACAGCAGAGCTTGCTTTCCCTGCTTTGAACACAGTCCTTTCATTTGCAGCCACTTTTAGGATAATTCCATGAATTTTCCTTGTGCTCCCTAGCATTGCCCCTCCACTTGTCCCTGTGTCTGAGCTTTCATTCCTGGTGAAACTCAAGGCACTGGTGCTGGCCCACGTCT
>NW_005054469.1:738102-797980 GCF_000277835.1 Geospiza fortis
TGAAACTAATTCTTCTTCCTGATGGTCTTGAGGGCAGCCTGTGCTAGTCACATCAAAGGTCTGGTTTCTTTCAGGGCAGTACTTGATAGGGATGGAAATTTCCACAATCCTCTCCTGATGTTAATAGAGGAGCTCTGATTTATGAGAGATATAATTCTTCCAGTTTTAACTTTTACAATTCATGAAGCTGCTCGTGTCTGGGGTTATTATTAGATTAGGTATCCATTTTCTTAATAAAAAATGTGGATAAGTGGAGGCTCAACATGAAGATTCAAAAAGGGAACTGTAAAAAAATTACTGAATAATATAATTATTTTTCAGGATAATTTGTTTTATACTAATCTTACTGTGCAAAATGTGCCCAAGCACAACTTGCAGTGATTTGCAGTCTACTTCCGAAAAACAATTTTTATGTATGATAATTAAGTAACTTCTGATAACTCTGTGCTATCAAGTACTGTGGGTTTTTTCTTTTTCAACACAGTGTATAACAAACCACTGCTGTCCTCATCACTGCTGTTGAAGTAAAGTTTTCACCGTTTTGTGTCTCAAAAAAATTATTTGGGAAGGTTGTAATGAAAACTTTCCAATGTGAAGTCCCTTCCCTGGACTTGGAAAGTGGCACAAAAGCAGGTTTTTGAGATGCTTTCCTAAAACCAGAGACTTGGACCATTGCATGTGTGGTGTGGTTACATGAGCAACTGTGCACAGCCATTTTTTAAGCCATTTACCAATTTAAGACAAATGGGAATTAAATGATGGGGGGAAACCTGTAGTAGCCAAATCTACTGACATGCTGCTTTTTTAATGTGAACTTTATAAAAACCCTTGAGTGTCGTGTCTGATCTGATTGTCTGCCATTATAAATGGTGTCTGGCAGAGTGGATGTAATTTGTGTACAGAATGAAACAAGCGCTTAAGGGTAAAAGGTACCGCAGGTTTTTTTTACATAAACCCAAGCATCATGCAGGCTGCTTAGGGAGGCCTTGCTATTTTCCTGTGTTAAATCTCATCCTTTACTGTGCACCCCTACTTAGGTAATGTTTCATTTTAATTCCATTCATAGTGAACTTTTTTTTTAATAAAGCATCTGAGATTTCTTTTTGGTCAAGTACTCTTTTGAAGTGCCCAGGAATACTACTTGCAGCTGCATAAATGGTTTGGCACTGTAATTAAGATCCCATTTTTCAAAGGTATATGAGAGGAGAAACAAAAAGGGGCTTCCCCTAATCTTGTTTACATCAAAAAATGGCAAGAACAAATCAAAGACTATAAAAATAGTAGTAGCAGATGTAGAGAAAGTCAGGAGCAGGCGAGGAGTTGGGGGAGGTACATTTTCTTTGCAGATGTTTAGAGCAGAAACTAAATAGTGTGACGTACCTAATATTGTAAAAACAATATTTAAAAAGTTGATTTAGAAGCAGATTCAGAAAGAGGGAGGAGTTTTTCCCTTGATAGAATGGGAGATAGGGTAATCATCCTAAAGAGGGCTTGAAAATCAAAAGGCATAAACAAAGTTCAATTTAGTTGTACATGTGTATCCTTTCAGCTGGCAGACCAAATTATTCTGATTGTTTCTCATCAGATTTTAGTCCTTCTGTTCCATACTGTTTATATTAACTTCCATTAACCTACATGTTTTGAGTGAAAGTTTAAAATGGGCTATGGAAATTGCTTTCATCACTTCTTGATTTTAAAATAAGCATCAACACTGTACCTATAATAGATTAGTTTTAATCAATAGCGTATTGATAACATACAATAACATAACCCAGAATAACTGCATGCCTTTAAATGGAAGTTTAAATACTTTTTTTTTGGTCAGTGATTTAAATAGGTTTGCAACACCCAGAGAAAGAGTTGTGTTTAATGCTAGAATTTAGATGTTTAGGAGTTTTTGCTTTTGCAATTGAGATGTCTTACTGCATTTTAATGCAATAAGACTTAAAACAGTAAATCTATAAATTGAGAAGCCTGAACTTGCTCCTTCCATGTACAGGTTAACTCTGAGTTCATTTTCCATTCCTCCAAAATCATCAGTGATGAATATAGTCCAAGGATCCAGGAGTATATATATGCATATATTTTAAGCATTGTTGCTCACTGAATAATTAATGTGAAAGCTGCTCATAAAGCTTGGCCAGTAATGTACCTTTGAAAGGTATTACCATCAATATCTGACATGACTTTGATTTCCACTAATGATATGTAACGATGATGACTGCTTAATCTGTCACTGCATATAAATCACTGTAGCTGGGTGGTCAAGGAGACCACTGTATTTGGTAGTTTGGGAATGTAAATCCCTAATCCATCACTGGCAAACTGGATTTCTAAGTGCTGCTTTATATGTTCTGTTGTAGGTCTTTGTTTATAATGTATTTCATGGGTTTGGAACTCGTAAGAGGTGAAACTGGACAGAAAAGCATTTATTTAATGCTAAAATCCCAGCACATAATGCTCATTTAAATAAGGAGAGCTAAAATATCGAGCAACAAAAGGTGAATAAACTATGAATGAGCTATGAACTACTAACCAGCTGTTACATTCCATTTTAGAAGCAAAACAAATTAATGCAAAGGAGGGGGGAAAAAAATCCGAGGAGAAAAGAAAAGGATTTTTGAAGCAGAACACAAATAAACAAGTAGTGCCAGAAATGGAGCTGGCACAGGCAAGGATGCAGGCACTAATTGTTTGGTAAGGCACACATAGACATGGGGTGTGTGAACATGGGGTGTTTTATCCTCATTCTCAGCTGAAGAAGTAAAGATGCTTTAGCCAGTGCTATGAAAGACTTGGTAAGAAGCCAAGATTGGAACTGGGTTTGATCAGCCTTCAATGAGAAAGAAGCAGAGGCAATTAGGAAGCGATCAAGAGCCTGTCAATACACCTATAGAAGAGTTTGCTGGGTGGAAAAATTATTCTGTTTAGTAAGTGACATGTTTGGGTGACAAAATATATTCAACTCGGTAAGAAATTTGTTCATTTCACGCAATTACTGCAGTTACCTTCAGAATCACATCTTAGGCTGATCCTGTCAGAGGAAAGCAGAGGAAACAATGGGGATTCGTATTTCAAGTCTGGTGAACAGTGAGAAAATAGCCTGAAATTTTTATTGAGTAAAAACTGTCTTTAATGTGCAACTAAATCCTTTTCTTTTGGGAAGGGAAAAGAAGGAAGCCAGAGGATAATGGAGCTGTGAGCAGTAAGTGTGATGAGTTGAAATAATTAGGCATTGCTGGAAAAACCTTTTTGAAATTATTAAAAGTTTTGTCCAAAGAACGTAGGGTAGTCTAAGTGAATCCCAGCCTTTTGTATGCATCACGTGAAGTAAGTGTCCTGAAAAATAAATTACTGCTGATTACTGTTTGACACTCTGCAATGTTTTGAAAATTGGTTAAAGAATCACGAACAGAGCAATGCAGTCAGTTGATGTATTGGTTGACCATTTGCATTTTATGAAGAATTATTAGTATATATGTTGTTTTAGGGCATCAGGCTGAAATGATAGATAAGTAAACTTGTGTACTTAGAAGATAATACTTCTGAAATAAGTTTGGAGAGTTCAGAAAAAGCCAATGTAGAAAATGAAGTTGAGGAAAGGAAAAGGGAATTATCCTTCATGGGAAAGTGTTTTGTGTATCCAGGGAAAGGCACCTGGTAAATAAAAAATAGAGTAATAAGTGGTTATGATGATAAGGGAGTTAGTGAATAATAAAAATTATGGGTATAATGTCATAACTTGGTTGTTCTCTGAAGAATTGAAAGCTGGGGTTGTCCCCTAGTTGCAAATAAGTCAGATACTCATTATACAAAGCAGCAGCACTGGCTGTGCCTAACCAGCCAAAACCCCTGGAGCATCCTGTCTCTCGTATTCAGAATCCCAGGAAAGTCAACCACAGCCCTGAGATCTGCTGTACCATGTTGTCTCTTCCCCTATTTCTCCAAGATAGTCTGAGGAATTGGATGGGAATAGAAAATTGCTAACTGAGCCCTCCCCTAAAAGGCTTCAGCTCTTCACTTTTTGCATCAAGCTGAAAATGGTTCTTGTGTCAAGCAGTAAAAGTAAGCTAATAGAATTTTTCCTTAGAAGTGAGAGGGTGAAGGATATGAGACACGGATAAAGTATTGAACAGAACTTAAAAGGCAAAACAACACTGCCATGTCTTAATTGGATCCTATGAAAACATTTACATCAGCATGGTAGTTACCCTTTTATCGTTGTTTTTGCAGTCTCTGAGACATTATAGAGCAATCATTTAATTTCTATGTTTACTTTGAAATGAACTAATGCAGAATGCTGGGTTTTCTGGTTTATGACTTGTGTTACTGCTTCACTGTATTAAAATCCTCTCAAAGTTCTTTAACCAGCGCAGATCTGTTGATAATTAAAATCTAAGAATCAGCTCTCTAAACAAAGGTCAGATATTTGTTTCTCCTATGCTAAAATAAATATTGATTAAGTGCATTACATGGCAATAGAAAAGCTACAGTAAAAGGACATTTCTGGTTCTTTGTTTCCCTTTTTCTGGAAAAAAAGTTAGCAGTGTGCAGGAGTAGAGATTGTGAGGCTGATGTGGAAGCAAAACATGAACAGGAGTTACTTGGTCCACAAACCTTTCTGACTTGAAGTGAAATTATTTGCAAATCCCAAAGCACCAAAAATTAATAGGCCAAGATTCCTTGGTTTTAACAGAGGCGAACTGTTTTTTTTGACTAATCTATGCACATCTCCTATTACAGTCCTAGCAAATTTAGTTCTGCTTTAAAGAGGCTTTTTAAAACAGAATAGTATCTCCCCTTTCTTCTAAAGCTGTGTTTGGAGGAGGTTTCTGTGTTGTTCTTAAAGCCCCACTGGTCATGGTTGACCCCCCAGTCTTTTTACCCAGTGCAAAGTGCATGTCCTGCACCCATTTTCAGTTTTGTCATTAAAACTGTAACAGGAACTTGTGGCAGAATGCCATTTTATACAGGCATCTGGCTGACTTTCTTCCCCTGTTTAAGTAGAAGCAAATATTCCTTCAGGTTTTGGTGACAAGGTGCTGTGTATGTAATTTGAGTACTAGTTCTCATGGATTTTTGAATTACAGTGGATCACCAGTCACTGCTGATTATTGCTTTGCAGTGCAGATTTTAAGAAGAAACAAAGCAAAGATGAGGTTTCATGTAAGAGCAAGCCCTAAGCTGCCTTCAGTCAGATTCAAGGAGCCTGATGAAGTCTTCTGGAGGAGCTGATTTCTGCCCATGATCAGCTGCTTAGTTGATTGAATAGGTGATTCAGTTCCTGACAGCTGTCAATCTTAATGTTTGCTTCTGAACTTCTGTTTTGCCTCATTTATCTTAATCTCTGATTTTATGTTCAGTTTTTTGGGGTTTTTTTTTTTTGGCTTCTTCTCCTTTGCTCATTTCCATTCTGGTCTCTGTGTTGCCTCTTCAGTTGGAGTGGCAAACCTTGCATCACTTTCCTGGAGTCCCCTCCACATGCAAAGATTAAAGCAGGCTGCTGGTTTTAAATTCTAATTTTAAAAAAACCCCAAAAAACATGAAGAATCTTCAGGAAAGATGTTATATTTTAAAAAGCAATCTAAAGCTGAGTAATGAGCTTCCCTTTGTCCAGAATGGCTAAGATAAGATAGTGAGAGAGATATATAAAAGATACTTCAGTTGGGCAATGGCTAGTCAAAAATCAAGATGAAAATGTCAGAATGAATATGTATGTATTTGTCCAAACAAATCTTTAAATGTGCTTTGACCATCTCCTAAACTGAGTTCCACTGATTTTTTTTTTTCTAGAGGAGAAGAAAAACCTAACAGGAGAGGGATGTCTTTTAAAGTTTCTCAGAATTTATCCTAAATTAAATTTTTTTGTACACACTGAACCTACTCCCCAGCTTATGAATAAAGTATTGTTTTTCTTGTATCCAGTGGTGAATTATGAATAGAAATGCCTGAAAAGTGGAAAGCTACAGTAGTTTCCAGACTATTGACTGAAATTAGAGATGTTTAATACTTCATTCCTTCTAGACTGACTCTCCAAGTACAGCAGTTGACTAGCCTTGCAATTTTTAAAAAGAATAAAAAAAACCCCATCATGCTGTTTATTGAACTGAAAGTCAAATGCATTGTTTGTATAGATAACACTGCTTAAATATTAAATACATTCTAAAACTGAAATAAGGTTACTCCAGTGGTAGAACACTGAAGCCAGGAGGCCTCAAGCCTGTCCTCACATGGCTGCAATTTTGGGACCTATTGCATGCAGTCTGTCAGTGTTTGTGTCCCTGGCTCAGGAACATGTGAGTAGTGCAGGAACTGAAGTTGCTAACTGGGAAATTGTAATAAACTAGTAGTGTTCCAATAATTATGTGTGCCTATGCTTATGCTAATTTTTTTAGTAAGACTTTACTCACAATTCTGGATGAAATTCTCATATTCTTGAAGGGATCTGGTCTTAAAACCTTAAAGCCTCTGTCCATATAAAGTCTGCCCACTGTAATAATTTAAAGACAAAAGACTGTCCTTTCTGTTGCTGTGCACAGCAGATCAGGAAAAGTGTAGCTGCCCTGTATTTAATTGTGAAGTTCAGCAAGGTTTTTTGTACCTCAGAAATACTTGGCTTGGCTCTGATTTATAGAAGATGAAATTATCAGTCACACACACACAAAAAACCCCCAAATGCTGTATTTGCTCAAAACTGAAGCATGCAATTTAAAAGTAATGTTTGAGTTCTTTGTGAGCGTGACAATATTTCAGAATTAATGGAAAACTCTTGTGCCTGTGGAAGCTTTGAAATGGGAAAGGAGATTTTATCTCTTTTCCTATTCTGATGTTCATGTGCTCCCCTGTGTCAGATCTGCAAATGTTTTGGATCCAGTACTGTGTGTTGCTAGGTGGCACAGATGATAAAAGATGAATTTTCCCTGTTCCTCTAAATGATTTTGTTTGTGGTTGATGCATGTGTAGTGATGACTCTTTTTTCTGGGGGTAGTGTGATGGTGGGGAGGAGGAGAGGTGCTAGATTCAGGTTTATAAACTGAAAAATAAAAGATGTTCACACCTTCAAAAATGTAATCAAAATGTAGTTTGGCCAAAAGTGTGGTATTTTGCAAGTCTTTCTAACATGTTTATTCAAGAGTAAAGGGAGCTTTTCTCTCTCTGAGTGAAAATTGTCAAAACCAGGATATGTACAACTGGGACTGCTTTCCTGTATGTGGTTATAGATGATGGCTTTGCAGTACATGATGCTGCTTGCTGAAAGGACAGGCACAGGTTACAAAGGGTTTAAGTGGATTTCTGGACTCTTCCAGTCCAGCCCTGTGCTCAGTCAGATCAGTTTGCTCAGGGTAGAGCCTAGCCCAGCCTCCAATGGCTCCCAGGATGGAGATTCTACACCTTTCTGGGCCATCTTCTAGTACTTAACTGCCCAAATGATGCCTAATGTCTCATTGGAATTTCCAGCTGATGGAAATCTAAGATGGCAGGTGCCAGGACATTGTATGGAGGACAGATAAACATCCACTGGGGTGTTTCTTAGTAGTGAAACACACAGTTTATTCTGTGTGGTGTGTGACATTTCTTGCCAGGGTAATGAGGTAAATGGTTTGACATTCTGTGTTCTGCATCTGCTCTTTTGGCTTCTTTGTTGCAGAGGGAAAGATTGGTTGGACTCTGGCTAAGCTGACCAGAAATTCAATGTCCTGTTTGTTCCTAAAGGCATGAGCATTGGGGTCAGGAATCCTGCTTCCCATCCTGAACACATGCCCGCAAAAATCTGGGTGTTTGAGTGATAGGATCCACTGCTCATCACTCCAAGGGATTTTGTTTCCTGCACTATCTGTGACAGCCTTCAATTGTCAGATCAGATTGTGTTCCTGCTGTAGATGCTGCTTCTCCATAATCTGGTTTCTTAACCCAGACCATCTCTGTGCATGTGTTTATAGCAAGATCTTGGTTTTTGCTGGCAATATGCTCTCTGTGTTTTCATGAAACTGCGTTTCCACAGTTCTCACATTCCTTGAGCTTGCTGTGGAGGAAACCTCTGTTCTCAATCTCATGCTTTAGGATGAAACATGTTAGTAAGGTAAGATCCATCTTACTTCCTCTTCTGTGTCTAACCTTTAAACACCTAAATGTGAGCTACGCATCTCTCAGGTTACAATCAATGGAGAGAAATAAATCACAGAAAGAGATTCAGCTTGATTAAATTAGGAATTGAAGATAAGTTAGAGTAATTGCTATCTTAAGCTGTTTATTCCTTTCCATTGTCTTTAGGAAACTCTGACAGGTAAATGTGAGCTGGTTGCATTAATGCATGGCAACCTTACCTGAGGTGACTGAAATCCCACCTTCCTGTTATTGCACCACACTTTTTATGTTCTGCTTGCTTAATTATGGATGCTGCTTTTAGCAGACAGCCGTTCTGTCTGTTTAGTGTCACAAATTCAGTGCCCCATACGCTTTGGAAAGAGATTCTGGGGTGAGCAATGTGCTACAATTTAAATGTTTGAATGTATTTTGATGTGACAGCTATGTTGTCTAACTAGAAGTCAGTATTTTATGAGTTCTGAGAAGGATGCAGTATTGCATAAAGGTAGCTGACAGCTTGTGCATGCTGCTCTGGAATTTCCAGACAAAGACTATGCAAATGTTGACAAGATATAAAATAAATACTTGTGAAGTATTGTACTTGATCTGGATAATAATAAGACTGGTTTTAGCTAAGCTGTTTCCCCTGGTGGCCAGCACTCAAGTGTCTGGGAAGACACCAGATGACCTCCAAGGAGAGAGGAGAGGATGTGGGATTTTGTGTTTGCTTGGTGCTTTGTGGTTTTTGCTCCTTTTTTTTTTTTTTTCTTTTAGGCAGCTAAACCATCTGAACTGTTGGCATGAGCTGTCAGAAAAATCCTTCTTTGAAACATGGAGACTGACTAGTATTTTCAAGTTAGGAGTAAAGGCAGAAATAAAACAAGATAACTTAAACAATAGAAGGCTGAATCTATTATAAGTTTGTTGGCATGGGTTTTTTTTCATAATACTATCAACTTTGTGGATTGATGGCATAGAAAAAGTGAAAAATTAGATGACCACTTGTTCCTGAGAGGTAAAAAGAAGATGCACCTAACACTTAAAATTTATGGGATAATTGCCTGCAAATGCTGGTCTTGAACTGAATACTTGTACTTTGAAATTGGGGTAAAGTTATGGCAACACTTAGTTGTTCAAGAAGATAGAGCTTCTTTCCTGTGTTTGGGATTTGATGTTTATTTTAGAGTTCTTCAAGAGCATGATAGTATTTGGAAGATACTTTAACAGCCAGTGAGGCTGTCACATATACATGATAAAATGCATTTTATTATGTGCTTTTGCAATTCACCAAATGGATAACCCTGTGCTAAATGTAGAATTTATAGGTAGAAAAGCATTGGAAGAATATAGCTCAATATTCAGAAATATGCTGTCTATAAGAGGCAATGAAAACATGTCTTGGCACTTGGAATGGCATTCATTCATTCTTCATGACCAGCTATTGTGAGAGGAACTTCTAGTAAAATACTCCAGTGTTTGATTTTTTGATATTAGACTGCAAGGCCCCTGAAAGTTTTATGGTGTTTTTTTTTTTTTTTTGAGTTTTCCATTCTGTCTGCAATAACTTTTAAGTTTTGTCTTTCTTTCCCTCATGCATGTTTTCTTTCACCATGATGGAAGTGTTGTGCTCTCAAAATGTTAACCTTTCCAACATGCCTGTGACATATTCATGCATGAATACTGTCTCAGTCTTCAGGGAGGTTATTCCCCTGGAGCTACAGGAGGATATTGTAAGAACTTGGGCTAAAGCTCAGGAGTCCCTTGCCGTAAAGCTCGTGCTCAGGGAGGTGGATGATGCTGTTCCAGGCAGTGACAGGCTTGCTGGGGTGAGTCAGGAAGTGCTGGTCACATGAGAAATGTTTTGACTAGAAACAACTCCAATCAAACAAATCTCTAGGGATATAACTGTCATGTTTCTGAACAAAGAATGATCAAACAAAAGCTTACAGTGAGGTCTTAATTCAGTCCCTGACAAAGCATCCTCTCACTGAGGTCAGATAACATTCTGAGTATTGAAAACCTGTCTAAAATTCGTACCTTTTTTATACATTTTTAAAAGTAAATTGTAATAATAAATTTATTTCTACCACATATCAACATAAATTAGAGATTTAAAAGATGATTAACTTTTCCATTGTACGTCAATATTTAATTTGCCTCAGAGATTTTTGTCTCTGTAATAAATGAAAAGTGTTGTCTGAAAGATTCAACTCGGGATCTTCACAGTTACCAACTGTAAGTTTTCTATACAGTATTTAGTACTGAAAGAAGAGTCCTAAGGTAATTTTAAATAACATCCAAATTTTGCAATGTCCTTTAAACATCTTCAATGATGTAAGAGAGTGACCTTTCCCTGCTTAAAAAAAAAAAAAAAAGAGAGAGAAAAGAGAGAGAGAGAAAAAAAAAAATTACCTTCTACAAGAGAGCAAATGCCATGTACTGTGTTTAGATGTAAGTGTTAAAAAGTCACCCAGGTAGAAGAGGCTTCCTTCTCCCCTTGATCTGCAAAGATAAATGTAAACATTCCAACTGCAGGCTCTCTGAGTTAGGGTAGCAACTGGTTAGACCTTCTCAAATAAAGAGATGCTGAAGCATACCGTCTTTACAATTATTCCATCCTGACTTCGAGTGATTCAAGGAAGTACTTTTATTAAAAATTCAAGTGTCAGTTTTGATGTTTAGCTTCTTGGAACTTTTAAACTTAAGGCTAATGGCAGTGCCTTCAAGATACTTTTGATTTACCTATGAGTAAAATCTGAATCCTATTCTGACTGCACATTTTCCAGATTAGTCTGAAGTTTATTGGGTTGATTTATTTTAGTGAAAAGAAGTATGTAGTCTTTTCAAACAAAAGAAATATCAGAGATGATATTTATTTGCTAGCTGAGCAGAAAAAGAAAGCATAAACACATTGGTATATTTGCTCAGTTTTGTGAGCAGTTCTGGCTGGTGAAGGCTATGGTGGAAGGTTGTCACTGTTCTTGGGGGGAAATGTTGAACTTTGGGCTCACCTAAGTTACCTTTCCTCTTCTGTACAGTCATTAACATCGTTGGGGTATTTTTTCATACAATCATGGAATGGTTTGGATTGGAAGGGGCCTTTAAAGATCATCCAGTTCTAATCCTCTGCCATGGGAAGGGACACCTTTCACTAGACCAGATTGCTCAGAGCCCCATCCAACCTGGTCTTGAACATTTCTAAAGATGTGGTATCAGTAAGTTCTCCGGGCTACCTATTCCAGGGCCTTGCTGCTGTCACAGGGAATTTCTTCTTAATAGCCAATCTGACCCTACCCTCTGTCACTTTGAAGCCATTTCCCCTTGTGCTATCACTCCACGCCCTTGCAAAAGTCTCTCTCCTGCTCTGTTTTATCATACTTTGGGGATATTTGCCTATTTTCTGAAGTTCTTGGTTGTTTGTTTTAATTGTAACCAACGGAATCTTTCTCCTTCTGTTGCTAAGAAGAAAATGTTTACTTTTTACAGTGTTTCCATTTATCTCTTCAGCTCTTGCCTGGGGGGGTGTGTATGTGTATATTCTTTTGCTGATATGAATTATATTTTCTGTCTGGAGATCATAAGTTTTTTTGAAAGTGAAACAAAATGATTAAACTGAAGTCAGCTATATTATTTGAAGCTGCTGTATGTGTTTATCCTCATAGTGCTTAATCCTTGACATTGCCTCAGGCTACTAACCCTAGCTGGTTATTAATTCCTTAAAAATGCCCTGAGCCAACATTGCTGCTGTTATAACTTGTTTGGGGCTGAAATGAAGTTGACGTTTTTCTTAGCTACAGCATCTTCTCGCTGTAATGTCAACGGGATCAATTGGTTTCAGCAGTGCTGCTATTTCACCATGTGCCTCAAAAAATTTATTTCTTGTACAGCATCTGTTTAAGACTCCTCAGGTTAGCATTTAGTCTACCAGGAATGTAACCTGTTTTAATGAAGGGATGTCAGATCTTTTGGAAATGCTCTCACTACACAGATCCTAAGTGGCCGATTATGAAGAAATCCGTGGTTTTAATTTATGAAACAAAACCAAAACCCTTCAGCACAGACAGTCTGTGCTGCCTGATGCCCAGCTTGGCTCTGCCTGACTCAGCACTGATGTGAGGTATGTCTCAGAGGAAGGATGAGTCTGAAGGATGTGCTGGTGTGTGGAGCCTCTGCTCTTCTGTGCCTGAAGTGCAGTTGAGATGTCCTGGTAAATTCCACTGCCATGGGAAGCCTGCACACAACGGGTGTGGCTGTGTGAAAGCCCTGCCTGCAGAGATGGAGCAGCATGCATCTGCCAAAAACTCACTCACTTTGGTACATGTACACTTTATTTTTCATGTTAAACTACTCTGGGTTTAAGGGTTCTCTGAAACACGTTTTTTTGAATGAGGTAAAACATGTTTTAAAGTAAAACACGTTTGCAAGCAGTAGGATCACTTAAACGCCTTCAAAAAATCTCCACCCTAAACACCTTCAAAAACACCTTCCACTTAAACATCTTGAAAATATCTACACTCTACTCCCCAAACTTTTCCCCCACTCTAAATTTTTCCTTATGAAGGAAGTTTTGTCTCCAAGTTTCTATTTCAGAAATAAGTGATTTCAAAGACGGCTGCAGGAATCACATCCCAAACCACTTCTGCTACTTTCCAGGAAACCTTCCCAGCAGATATCTTGGAAGAAAAAATCATTTGATTGAAAAAGAGCAACAGAAGGAGGTCATCCATTACCAAGAGTAAACTTTAGCAATCTGCTTCTCACTTCTGAGGAAAGAAGTCCAAAATATAGACTACTTTTAAGATTCCTGGTGTGTTCAGCCTCCAGAGCATTTTCCAGCTCTTGTTAGAGACCAGGCAGATAATGCTGTTTATAATCCTTGTGTGAGGGACATTGCAGAATGTTATTTCAATGCATCTTTCTATCAATCTATAAAGAATTCTTCAATATTTGAACAGTAAAATGACAACTTTTAGCCAAAAATGTTACATTTATTATGTTTCATTGACCTATTTGCATCATATCAGTGAAAAGCTCCCTCCCTTCTCATATTGCCAGAAATTATTCAGTTTACCATTTAAACGGTAGAGTTAATCATTACAGATAATTAAAGCAAAGCCTGTGTGAAGAATGCTGAAATTTTGTGAATATTAAGGCATGAAATGATTTTATGCAAGATTTCTGTCATGAATATAATATGAAATGATTTCATCCATGCTAAACAACTTTATTAACTATAAACTTGGTGAGATTTCAAGTATCTCACCATTTTCCCTGTGATGACACTTGTGGGAGACAAAGTTAACAGGATGATGAGCAGAGGCAAATGGTGGCTCGATGGCCTGGGAGTTCCAAGGCAGCTAGTCTTGAGTCAGTGGTTATAAATTATACTTCTATGTTTGTTTTCAATGTAATATTTATAATGTTTTTCCGTGATGATATAATAACTTACTGAAGTCAAAATGTGAGATGCATAACACTCGTGGTATGTAAAGAACTTGAGAATTTAAATGGAGACTTCCAGCTGCCTTTTCTCCAGGGAAGGAAGTGTGTCTCCTTTGGGAGCTGCATGAATTTTCCTCAGACCTGAGAAGTTACTGTGTTACATGGAAGGAAAAGAGAAGGGTCAGGGCTGGATCTGTAATGCTTCCCTCAACTTCCTTTTGAAACTGCTTCTGCCACTGCTGTAGCAAACTTTCTCTTTGGATGATGATGATCCCAAAGCAAATGGCACTGGGAAAGCCTGGATCAATGATGTGCAGTCTAAAAAAGCAATGGAGAAGCTTATTTAGAGAAATGCTGGTTCTCATGCATTAAAAGCTAGGAATTAAATGCTGGAAATGAAAGATGTTAAAGTAGGACAGATTTAGTTTCTGTGTTGAACTTGGTTCTTCTGGCTGCACAGAGAAATCTGCGAAGATTTTGAACATTGAGCAGAAGTGGGCTTGGAATCAAGACAGTCTGGAGGCTGAATCGAGTGAGGCTGATCTGGCTTCAGCAGAGTTCCCTGCCGCAAATTGAGGTTCATCTCCCTGAAATGTGCAGCACAGGCTGCGGTGTGGGAGGGAATTAGCGAGGGGTTAAGAAGCACGAGTGGTTGATGAGAACAGCTAAAATTTTCAGAGCGCTTCTTGTGTTTTCAGAGCCGAGGCTGGCGCAGGAGAAGGCAGGGAGCTCCTGGCAAGCCGACAGCTCATCCCAGCCTCACAACGTGACCGCATTCTGCCGGCGGCTGGGGCGGGGGCATGCGGGGCATTGAGGATTTGCTAGTCAGGGGAAAAACCAGCGAGTCATTTCAGTCCTACCCCCCCATCTTATCTTGTGCACAGCCCCTCTCCGTGCCCTTGCTTCACGCACAGCCCTGGAGGCACAACCTGGTTGTTTCAGGAGGAGTTCTGATCTGGAAAACATCCCCTTTCTTACTCGGCAGTGCTGCCAAATATTATTGAAAGCCGGTATCTGCTGACTCCAGTGACAATTTCTAATAAGTTTTCCATCACCAATTTCTATGGTGATGCATGAACAAAAAAGAACACAGTTTGACTTTCAGCTCCGGAGCTATTTTTACAAGGCTGGCTCTTAAAGACAAAAGAAAACATTTTCTTTCTAAACTGAGCATATTTGACACTGAAGGTCAGTCAGAGAGAATATGACCAGAACTCTGGTGTTTATGCACTCATTTGCTTATAGAGCAAATTAAACGATTTAATGACCTGATGACTTCCTCTTCTATCATCCCTAAATGAAATATAACCCTCTTCACCCCTTCGTGTGCCTCTCAGCCCATTTAAAGATCTTTTAAGGGTTTTTTTGTCCATGAAATCGGCACCTTCCATTACCCTTACCAGGTGCAGCAATTGGAATTCCTGAAATAAGATTCAGGGGCGTTGTGTGAGTGCTCCTACCATTATGCAGATGGTAATTTCTTCCCGTGCTAATTATTATCAAACAGCTAAGAGAAAGATTAAAAAGCACTGTGTTCCTCAAACCCTTTTTTTGATCCCCCATTATATTTTCTGAAAGAAAGGAAAAAAGAATCCTGGAAACCAGTTAGTCAGGGAGATGCAGAGAGTATCTGCTCAGAGCCTCACGTGAACCTGGTCCTCCTCTGAGGCCAGGGAGAGGGAGAGAGGGAGGGAAGGAGGGAGAGAGAGAGGTGTGGACGTTTTTATCAGAAGGTGCTTTTCTCACGGTGCCCAAGATAAAGGGAATGACATTCTTGCAGTGCCCTAATGGGGGTGGAAGAGTAACTGGATCCTGAATTAGGTGGTTCACTAATGTGCCTATTTTTTCCAGTCCATGTAGTTCTGCCTAGTGCCTCAGGCTTCTGGAATGGTGTTTTTATGCCACTTAAGGTCTTAGATTTGTACTTTTCAAACCGAAGAAGATGCAAGGCTTGTAATTTCTTCATCCTCACCCTGGGGTTTTTTTGGTTTTGTTTTTTTTTTTTTTACTTTTGTTTTTAGTTATTAATATTATTTTAATGCTAAGTTCAGTCCAACTGATGGATTTAATTTTGGGGATTTTTTTGGTTGTTGGTTTTTTTTTTTGTTTTTTTTTGTTTTTTTTTATCAGCCTAATTGTGACATTCTGTGGTTAATTGTATTTGGATGGAAATATAGCACATAGTGTATTGAGTTCCTAATTTTTTTAATTTTTTTTTTTTTTGGTCGAGTTTACAGTCTTTTTTCCAATGTGGGCTGTGGTTTCATTACAGTAAGTTCCTGCTTTGGATGCAGAGACTTACGTCAGATTCACCAGCTGCTGCTCTCCCAAAATAGGCAGCGTGCCAGTACCAAGGATTAGCTGGGTTACTGTTTGTCCCACCAGTTGTTTTTAAAATCTTTAACTGTGCAGAAACATCCCTGTATGCCATCCCTGAATCCAGTGCCTGATGCCTTCTGTTCCCACCCTCCTTTTAAATTTTGTTCCCCAGAGGAAAACAGAATCATCTATTTTGGTTGCATTTTTGGTATTCATTAACCTGATTTGGAAAACATTTTTGTCAGTATATTTGTGTTTTCTTATAAGCTAGCAAGCTTCCATATAAATACCTTTCTTGTCTTCGGTGAAGGCTTTTTGGGGTGGGTTTCCTCTGTGAATCACAGTGGCTGCAGTTTTAGGATACTGTCATTAAAATGCTTATCACAGGGGTGAATGACTCGCTTTCTGATAACCCTGGAGGGGAAAACAGCAGCAGTAAGCAATGCTCACCTAAACAACAGCTTACTCAGCTTGTGGAACAGTTTTGTCAATAAAATTACCTCCATGCTACAAGAGCTATGGCTTGGAGACCATGGCTTTGTGCGAGTTCTTCTCAGTCCATCAACCTCACTAATAAAGCTGAACTGAAATCCTAGACCGGTTCCTAAATTAGGCTCAGAGTTGAGCAGCATGCCTGTATTCTAGTCCAGGCAGCCAGGGATTTGCCTTGCAGAGTTTGCCTGAAGTACCAAGTGTGTGCATTTCCCTGGAGGAGCTGAGGCTGCCAGTGGAGGAACCCCGGGCTGAGCATCTGCGTGCCGGTGTTGGGAGCAGAGATACACCCCTGTTACTGTTGGTGCACTATTTCTGTGCTCCCATGAGAGTGTCTTGGGACTTTTCATGGCTTTCTTCCTCCTAAGATGCTTCTGTAGCCTTCAACTCTCCCCCTTGTCCAAGTTAATCGTGACAGTTTTGGAGCAGGCATGTCCTTTAGGGCAAATTGCAGGAAAGTTAACGGAGGACCATGAACACTTTGATGTATTTGCTGCTGTGCTCCCTGAAAAGATGGCAGGTTTTAGCCCAAGTTTAAAATAGAAATCTGAATTGTAGCTGCAGCCCAAGCCAGAGCAGCCAGTCTGGAGATACAGGGTCTTTGTATTTGTACCAAAGCTGATGGTATTGGGCCAAAAAATGTGGGAGCTTTGGGGAATCAGGAGTTAAATGAAGAGAGACTTCAGGGCTGTTCCTCTGCTCCAGGGCAGCTGCTTCCTTCCACACTGTGGGATTTAACTTCATTAACCACACTAGGTCTATCAGAGTGTGTTTTAAGACCTACAGAAGATTTATTCTCAAAAGGAGGAAGAGGATTTTGAGGCCTGTAAGATAAGTGCTGTGAGCATAGAGAAAAGCTGTGTGTCAAGAGCAAGAGAGTAGCTTGTCTGGGGAAGAAGAGATGGTAGATTTAAGAGGATATTTCCCCTCTTTGCCTCTAAAACTTTCAGACAGAAGGTGTGTTTTCACTCTTAAACCCTGTTGTTTTCCCCCCACACTCGATTTTGCCAGGTGGGTCACTTGTGACGAGAAGTGTATGGAATGTGGCGTTACATCCCCTTCAGTGTCCATCTTTGTCAGCAGCCATACGTAGAAGGGGGAAGCAGGAACATTTAGGCTGTTAGTGTGTCCCCTGAGTGAAGGAGTTTTGAAAAGCTTTTGGTCAGAGCTCCACTGGGTGCTGCAGCTTTCATCAGCTCTTCAGAGTGTCTGATGAGAGTGACCCAACTGTTGCTGCACTGCTGGTCTGCCCAAGCCATGTTGTTTCTCTTTAAAGAGCTTGCCTCCTCACACTTGTCTCTAGCAAAGAACTCAGAAACTTTCTATCATCAGGTGGTATTTTAGGGGAGGGCACTTTGTCAGCATTCATCCATCAGTTGTCTAACAGATGTGTCCTATCCAGAGAGCTGTGCATCAAGCCTTCATGAATGCATCAGGCCCATTCAAACATACTTCTGCTGGATTTAGGATCACCTGAGGAAGCCAAAGTGAAAATAATGGGAAAGGAAAAAAATGCACCCTAATTCTAGTTTAATTGATTTTTGTGCAGTTTTAAAAAAATTATATGAGGATTGTATCTCTTCATTAATATGCATACACATTTTAAGAAGTTCTTAAGTAACTATTTGAAACCACAGCTCCCAGGCCTGGAAGCACAATGGTTGTCCTTGAGTGCAGCCTGGTTCAGGCCACCCTGCACAGGATTCAGCGCTGTTCCATCAGGGAAGACACCTGATGCCATCAATGGCTGGTTGGGTGGCTGAAAGGCTTGAGAATCTTGTTACTGTTTCCAATGATTATTTTTAAATCTCTACCTCTTCTAAATCTCTCTTTTAAACCTCTTTTAAATCTCTTCCAGTTTAAAAGTATCACCAGCATATGCTGAAGTGTAGGACTTCAAAATACTGCCTTCTCTTTCTCCTGCCTTTCTGTCCCTTCATTTCTGTCTTTGTTTTCCTTCTCCAGATCTACAGTGTGACCTGAAAATCTTGCTCTCATTAAAAATTTTATGACATCTTCCCCATCCCTGGAAATGTTCAAGGTCAGGCTGGATGGGGCCCTGAGTAACCTGGCCAAATGGAAGGTGTCCCTCCCCATGCCAGGGGGTTTGAAATAAGATGTTCTTTAGGGTATCTTCCAGCCCAAACCATTCCACGATCCTGCGAAGTGTGCTAGTTGCCAGGGTATTGAAGATTAATTAATTGGGGAATTCAGTGGAAAGATCTTGCAGGCATTTTCCAACTTAAACAATTCTATAATTGTGTATGTCTGATTTGAGTTTTTAAAAAATGTTATTATTACTTTCACAAGTAAAAAAGTTAACCTTGGCATGTCTTGGTGTGTGGACTCCCTTGAAGTGCAAAAGCCAAAAGGTTCCCAAAAGGCTCCAGTGCTTTTTTTTTTTTTTCCTTCAAATTCAGCAGTATCTCTGTTCTCATGGTAATGGGCATGGGTTGCCAATACTCTGAGTGACAGGAGGAAAAGGTGATGTCTTTGATGCTTTGACAGCTTGGACCTACTTAGCAAGCATCCTACCTAGAAGATATTATTTCTTTATCAAATGCCATGTTTCATTTTGCAAATGACATATAACTGTGTTGGCCCATGTCTCTGTGGCTTTCCCTGGAGACAGAAAATACAAAATGGTGTGATTTTCTGGAAGCATTTCATTGTCCCATGCACTGATACTAAAGACTGTATAAATCAGGCCTTTTTAATTGTTGGCAAAGTGACATTGCCATGCCACTAAAGGATGTTCTTTGTTGAGGGGAGAAAAATATGCTTTCTGACTTTAATGGATTGCCTTAAAAATCAACTTAACTTAAGGAAGTTAAAAAGAAGACAGTCAAAAAAGCTTTGCAGTCCAAGGAGTGTAATTTAACATTATTGGTAGCCTGAACTGTGGTAGCTTGATTGTGTTAGTTGATGTTCAGGTGCCAGTTAACAGCATGATTGCAGCAATATGGTTTCATTGATCCCCAAACCCTATTTTGATTTGATTTAACTGTTGTCTGTGGTTGACAACTCATGCTGTCAATGATCCAGTGGACTGTCATAATGGTCCATCTTGTCTCTGTGTCTTTTTATTCCTATTTTCCTATTTTCCATCTTCTAAACCCCTGTGAGCACACAAGAGGATCAGCAACAGATTAACCGACTGTGGGCTAGGACCTGATCCAGCAAACCATTAACATGGGCCCTTTTAGTTTACGTCACTTGTGCACTCCTAAAGGTGAACATATGCTTTGGTGCTGCAGTGAATCAGCCTGCAAGAACATTCCCAAGTTAACATCAGGGCTGTCTCAAAGAGGAAAAAGGTGTTTTTTCCTTAGCACTGCTGATTCAGTGGTGTCCAGCAGAGCTTTTTGGAAACAGTACCTGAAAATTATTTTAGCTTTTATTGCAGGAGAAAAAAAATCTGGTTTATTTCATTGTAGATAAGAAAATCAGACTTAATATGAAATTTAGGAAGAAGTGCTTGTATCTGGCATGGACGAATGCTGCTTTCTCCTCACTTGAGGTTTGTGAAATTACTACATCCAAAGTTTAAAGTCTAGTGGGAGAGTTTCCTTCTGTCTGTGATTTGAGACATGCTTTTGCAAAGAGAAATAACACTGTCCAAAATGCTTACCTAGTCCTCATCTGAATTAAATGTTTTGCTTTATACTAGCAACACAGTTGTATGTGTGAGTTGGTATAGAAAGGATTATTCAAAGCACGAAGATTAAAAATAAATTCCTTCTGAAATGTTTCTAAGAACCCAGACCATGCATATCAAGGTGGCTGTAATTTTTCCACATTGTTACAGGGAGTAGTTTGCAAATGCACCAGAACAAGAGAATGACGTGTTTTAAGTGAAATGTATTGGTTTGACTATTATTTGAAGGTAGTGTAGAAATAGAACAGTGGATGATCCATCACAAGGTTGGCTTGAATGGATACAGTCTTTGTCATTACCGTTTCAATACGGGAAGATCTAGAACCCTAGTAAGTTACAGCTATTTAGGAAAACCTTATTTTTATCTGATATGTGAAATATTTATGCTGATGACTTAACTGATTGAAAATAGTCCAGTTCTTCTTTCAAAACTGAGACTTTTAAAGACCAGATATCAAGAATAGAAATACCAGCTTACACAAGGGCTCCTTTGCAACTGACAAGAAAGAGAAGCATAAAATGGTATGAAGATACAATTTGCATATAAAAACAATCTTAATATCAAGCTTGTATAGTTTATATAAAAACAATGGCTTCCTAGTAGGTTGGTACCTTTGTACTTTGATTAAAATGTTATTACTGTAGTGAGTTAATGTTACAAAGGGGAATTTTTGAAACAGCACTTGAGAAAACCATGGAAAAAGAATCCAGGTGGAGAGGTGGTGTTAGATGTTGGATTTCTTTTTGCCATTCAAGTAGAAGATGGCAATTAATGCAGTCAAGTAGATTTTTTTGCATTTAGTCACTCAGCATAAAGCATGAAGCTCCCAATTCAAGCCTGTGTACAGCGGGTGATTGCTTCGTATTATGCTGAATAAGGCTGTTTCTGAACTGCCACTGCATCTCATCAGCACAGAGTGGGCTGACTTCACACCAGTTATTGAAAACACATTTTCATAAGTCTTCTTTCCTGATAAATATCCAGCCAGAATTCTCTTATACGTTGTAGTATGCATTGCGATTGAGAAATGTTTAGCGATGCATGTATAATGCCAACCGTACAAATACGGGTTTGTAATATTTCTTAGCATATGTGTTATGAATTCTTGAAGTTATCTCAGTCCTACAGTATATCTGTGCTGAGCAAACCGTGGCTGGGGGCCAAATCCATTTTACAGCTATCCAAAACAGTCTTGTGACCAATCAATCAAGTTTACACTTATAAAATGCCCATAGTATAAGCACCTAAGGCACTGTGCATAATCCATATGAAAATAAATACGATATACTATCTCTGAATGGTGAAGTCAGGTGGAATTAGACATGTTCCTCTGAGGTTGTAGTAGATAAAGGAAGCTGGTTCTGTAGGAGGAGATGATTAACACATGGTACAACTGCACACAACTTGTAGAGTCGGTCGCACTTCTGAGATGTGGATGGAAAATTGATTGAATGTCTGAAGGGAATGAAAGGGTACTGAATAAGAAGGTTTTATAAATGGGACACAGTCAGGCTGCTGAGCCTTCTTCGGCAAATTGCTGTTTAGCCTTGTGGAGAAGGCTCTTCCCTCACAAACACAGCTCCACAAGATTCAATTATTTCTAAAATTTTCCTGCTGTTCATAAGAGTGGACAGCCCTGAGGCTTACTGGATTTTGCAATAAGAGCATTGCAGATTGGTCAAGTGTGCACTTGGCAGTATTTTTTTTAAAGAAATGGAGATGACCTCCATGTCATGAGTAAGAAACTTATTTTTCAAAAAAATGGGGGCAAAACCCCTACCATACATAGTATCTCTGGATACTGCAGTTTATTTAAGAACCAAAAGGATGAGAAGCTTTACCCTCTTTGATCATCTGTGGCCTTCCCCACGAGGATGATCTTGGCTGTAGGAGGCGGGACTGAAAGCCAGGTTCACAGGTAGCTCCTGATATCTGCCCCCATGCATAAGCCCAAGCTCCAGGATCTAACCAGCAGCTTCCCTTCCTTCTTCCCACTTCCCAGGCCTCCCATTTTCCCAGTCTAACACTCCCACGTACACAAGCATGTGGGATCCACCTCCTAATTTTCAGTTCTGTCTCGTGTCCATACCAGCTGCAGCTAGCAAGTAGCAGGCTTGTGTTTGAGCATTCAGAAGTTCAGTTTTGCTGCCCCCAATTATCTGCCACCCATTAGCTGTTACAACTTAAGTGACTTTTTGTTTTTCCCAACAACACCCCAGCACTCAGCTATTAGTAGGCTGCTGGTGCAGCTCCCAGCATCCCGCCGCTCTGTGTGTGTCACAGCGGGAACCATCCAAAGAAAGCGGCGTTTTTTGAGAAGGGGTGAAATGGTTTAGACAGTGTAGAATTTATTCTAATACATGAATCCGGTATTTAAACGTGCAGGTAGACAAAATTGCTTCCTGTTCTGCTAATCCTTTGCTGGATAGTTTACAGCCTTCTGGAAGTTCATTTCTAGTCTTTTCAGCTTTCGTTGATAAAGATGCAAAAAAACCCCCAGACATGTACAAAAGGACTGTATATAGCGTATAATTCATTTCGCAGAGCTGGGACATCTAGCTGAATGTGCCATTGATTTACCCTGGCACTAATTCCTAGTGAGTAGCTCATTTTGAAAGTAGCTACAAGTTGGCATATTTGCAGGAGCATTGAATTCTGGCATGCAGTCACTGTTGTATTAAAAACATGATGTGCAGTGAGTCTGGAGAGCCTTTGAAAGTGAGATCTCAATAGAAGCTATGAGTTGTATTGTTACTCTCGGTGCATGCAGTGTAAAAACACCCCAAAAAGAGTAAGCTATATGTGTTACCAATAGTGTGTAGTTTAGGGAATGGATTTTTCTTCCAAAATGTGTTAGTAATGTTGGTTTATTAAAAAATGGTTCTCAAAGCCACTTTAAAGTCCATATGGTATCTGTTATGATTGCCTTAATAACAATAGCATAATTATGTGTATTATATCCTTATAGGATTGAATGTGCAACAAACATTGCTTGTGAGCAGCAAGTTTTTATGAGATGACAGCTGGTTTAGAACCAAAATTATAGCTTATTTATTGTGTGTATGCATTTGGGCTGGGTGAAAAATAGCAAAAGAATGAAATCTGCTAAAGGACTATTTCTCAATAAGTGTTATTTTGCAATAAAAAAGCTGGTTGTATTCTAAATGAACAATAAGAATGGGTTGGTTGGAAATAACATATTTCTGTAAAATAAGATGCTTCAAAAGGATGCAGAATGTACCAGCTATCAAGGTTTTTATTCCTTTTGCTTGAATGAGAAAGGAGACCTCCTTCAGAACTGGGTAACTTCGCTCTGTAGTGGAAAGTTGTAGTGGAAAAGATGAGGGATGAGGAATCATCCCCTTTGTAGAGCAAGGCCTTGGTGGGAACAGAGGGGAGAGAAGGGAGAAGCTGTTGAAGGTTCATATTTTTTGTGGATCTTGTAATGGAAAGTCTGTGTTGTCTGGTGTGGCAGGGCCAGTGCTGGTGTGGCAGGGCCAGTGCTGGCCTGTAGACAGTGCACCTTGTACTGTTACCCCAGGCATTATGTACGAGAGTGAGTTGAGTTGAAAGGATTGGTTGCAAGAAGGTTAACTCTAGACTAGGGTTCTCTTTTACCCATTTTCATTGCCTTTTCCAAAGGTCTGCCTCTCTGAAGGAGTGGCAAGTACAATACCACTGAAAAATGTGAGGTACCTCAAGCCTTTCACACTCTGTAATCACTATATTAGAAATAATGGTCAGAGCATTCGGATAAGTTGCAAAAAAATCCCTTGTGAAAATGAGTCTTTTAATTGAAAGTTAGCTTTCTACTAGAGAAAGCTACTACTTTCTTGTCAGAGAAATGTGTGTCAGTTACAGATTTTAGGAACTTGTTGAAGGTTACACAAAATCCAGAGTTCCAGCTTGCACATTGTTATTTGCAGAGACTGTCACCTTCTCAGGGAATTTAGGAAATGCAAGGTGGGAACTTGTAAAGCTGTACTGAGGAGGCTGAGGGGGAGGAGTTCAGGTGGGTGTCTTCATTCCTGCAGATGAGCTGGAGTGTGGTTTCCTAGGAGGGGAGGAAAAGGTACATGCAGTACAAATGAACAGACATTTCATAACAAGGCTTATAAAGCATTAAAATTCAGGCACAGCTTCTGTACAAACACAAACCAAGGCTCTTGCATGTGCAGCAAGAAACTCTCATTCTGTGTGAACAATCTTGGCACAAAGGGAGTTCTCAAAATATTATAAGGTTGTTAAAAAGTGGTTCCCCAGTGTAAATGAATGTAAAATTTCTGGTGTGTGCTGTGAGTGAGTGTCCCATTGCTTGAGCCTCATGGAGATCTAAAACTTACTAGGAGTAAGAGTGACAGCTCGGCTTTACCCTGCGGTGATACTGTGACAACACTGTTGGACAAATTCCCTCTAACACAGGAGAAAGGTTGATCAGAAATAAAATAGGCTACAAAGAGCAACTTCAGCGATTCTAAAAATCCTCAATGCCATGACAGAAGAATTACAGCAGACAGAAATTCTGTATAATCCCTGCTTAGCTTGCGGATCTCATTCCTTCAGGTGCCTGTGTCTGTGCCTGAAGGGCTCTTGCCTAGAAGGTTTCTGGGTAGCGTATTTAAAAAAAAACAACCAAGGTGGAGTGCTGGAGAAAAGGAGAATTCTGGAAACAGCAAGGCTTTGAGTTGCTTGGAGGTATCACTGCTGAGGATCAGAGCTCAGAGGCTGGGTTTGGGCTGCATCCACCTCTAAGTTTTTCCAAATTTCAGCCCTCAAATGCCTCACCAGCATTTCCTTTACTTGGATGCAACTGCATGCCAAGATGGGGGGCTTGGTTTCAAGTGAAGAGCTTTAGAATATGGGGTCCGTGGCCCTTCCACAGGCAGAGGTGCTGCAGAAAAGCCTTCCCTGACCTGCTCTCTCCCGTGGCTCTGCTGCTGCTGCTGCTGCTGCTGCTGCTTGTCACCCGGGATCCCTGGGGACTGCGCACAGAGCAAGCAAATCCTCAGGAGTCTCCAGCTGTTCTCTGCTGGTGCCTTCTCAGCATCAAAACAAGTGTCTGCTTGGAAATCCAGTGGCGGAGAGTTCATGTGCTCTGACAATTGACGTGGTCAGAAGAGAGCTCTCTCTTCTTTAGGGCAGGGGTTTTTCCAGATGGCCTTGTGGAAAAAAAAGTACTGTATGATGGCTTCCTTTGAAAATGCTTTGTAAAACTCAGAATTCTTCCCTGCTGTGTAACAAAACAAAAACAGGTATAGGTTTGTTGGCTTTTTTTCATTTTCAGGTTCATTTTCGACATAGCAGTATGCCAGATCCTTTGAATGGCAAATACTGGCAGATTGGATCATTTCTCTTTTGTGATAGAAATTATTGTCAACTGTGTGAAACGGTGATGTTGGCTATTTATGCAGTGAGAGTTGTGTTTAAGTAGCTGTAAATTGTGTAACTCTTGTTAATCTCTCTGAAAGAAATAAGCCAAAGACAATGCAGTAGAATTTTATGGTCTTGGGTTTTATTCTGTGGCTGCGTCATTTTTTTTTATTTTTACCAGAGCTATGAAATGGTTGTTGAGCTCATAATTGGATGGAAATACTTTGTAAAATAGTAAGCAGGTTATTCAGTTTTGTCTGTTGTCTCTGATACAATTTAAAGGAGTTAAAAAAAAAAAGTACAAATTTCCAGAGCTCATTACCTAATGCACTGATTTACAGATGGAAAGAAATTATACAAGTATAATGGCTGGTCCTATTGGGATCAGGCTGCAGGATCTTTCAAATGTGTGTATCCTAAGTATAAAGGTGTGACTTCAAAGCACAAATCCTCATTCCAGTGTTGGCTTTTATTTGGAAACTATTTTACTGAACTCCAGAATGCCTTGCACAGAAATTCAACGGATTAGGTTATGTTAGATAGGAAAGGTGTTTATTTCTTTTCTTTAGCAGTAATGTCAACAGGTTTCCCAGTGGCCTGGAAACTTGTTTGCAATTTCAAGTACTGGAGAACTGCTCTTCCTTTAGAAGAGGGTTGTGTGATGAAATGCTAAATTCTGATGGAAGGAAAGTTGTAGCTGATGGAGAATTTCTGCTTCTAGGGGAAAAAACCCCAAACTGTCTTAGCATGACATGGTTGGATCTAAAACAGCTTCCTAGTTCTCATTTTTGCTAGTATAAGCTTGTATTAAAATATATATATATATCTATATATATATGTGTGTATATCTAGAACAAAATGTTTCACTGAAACGAAAAAGTAAGACATTTTTTCTGTTACCAGAAATGAGCTGCAGAAGCTTGTGACTGTCTTTTGGCTTTTTTCCACTTCAAAATATGAAGGGATTTAGATGTGGGACATTTGGCATAACAGAATATACAATCCCAGCCGTCTTCTAGTCTCTGCAAAGCAGTTGGATAAAAGATTGTAATTTTGATTTTAAGTTTTTAAAGTCCAGACCTTGTAAGGTGCATGTTACAAAGCATCATAGAAGCATTTGCTGGTTGGGTGTTATAATAAGATTTGAGGCAATAAATTGTGTTACTTAAAGAAGTTTTGGATTCTAAGCAAAACAATATATTTCCAAGGTGATGTGACAAGTTTGCTGGATTCTACAGACATTAGTTCGGCCCTGTTAATATTTGTGGTACTTTTTTTCTTTTTTTTTCTGTCCTGAGTTTCCAATTTAGGAGGTGCTCCAAGACCTTATAAATGTGGTTATTGCACTGTTGCTGTTTGTCTTTCCCTTGCTTGAAGCTGGTGTTTGGGAGTGAACAAACCATCTGTTGTGATGAATCTATTGAAGAATTAATTTAGGAAACAGTCAGTCTTTCAGAGTTATTTTTAATGATGAAAATTACTCAAGAAGGAAGAAAAATATTGCTGATTACATCTGTCCCAAATGTTGCAGGTGTGTAATGCTGTTCATCAGGCTGATACAGGTCTTGCTAGGAAGATGTCACTTCACTGAAGTGGACACTAAGTCTTCTAAGAGTTAACACTTAGAACTCTCTTCCACCTTCTTGGCATAGTCATCTGCATCTGAGCATCATCTGCAAACTCTGTTGTGGGGAAAATGGGCTGAAAGACATGGTGTGCCACAGCAACCCCTTATTGGCAACAGGAAAGGACATGCAGTGGGATCAAAACAGATATGTTGAAAAAAGCAGTATTTAATCTGTAGTAAGAGACCCTTGCACCAAGCTAGGATCATTTCAAAAGTGTTACAGTATTTTTCCCTGTTTGATTTTTAAGCCCCAAACATTGCAGTGGAAGTGTATGTTATATAAATTGCACTGGATGTCAGAAATCAGTTTTCAGGTCAATATTCTGATACCAGAGCTTGTCTCCTCTCAAATCTGGGAGTGTATAATGAAGACTTTTGGTAGAATGTATGGAATCATACACATAACAGAAGGGATTTGCACTGAAATGCTGGTAACCACGAAGAACAAAGAATTTTCCTTTCCTAATTTCCAGTATCAGAGATGTTCTAACATGGATTAGACCATCCATCAGGGGAGAAGTGCCTGCTTGACACAATACAGGCTGAATATTGCTTTGGGATCAAATCAACGCTTCCCTTGCTTTCAAGAAACATATATTGGGAAAAAAAAAAGAAAAAAAAACAGAAAGAAAAGTACAGTACAAAATTATCTGGTGTTCTTTGCTTACTTTCAGGCGAATGCCAAAACAACAACTTTGTTCAATCATTTAATGACTAGAACCATTCATTCAGTTGAAATCGCTTGCTGCTTTAAGGCCTGTTTTTAAATCTAACCTGTTCAGGCTAGAAAGGAGCTTGAAAATAAAACAGCATCAGAATCTCAGTGTTGCAGACAAACACCTACATGTTCCCACTGAGCAATTCTGCTGCTTAAATATTCTTTGCTCTTCCGGTTGTGTATCTGCCTGGAGTCTTCAGGACGATTCCTTGGAGATCAAGGAGTCAAGCCAACCAACACAAATATAGAAGTGTTGACAGCAGAGAAGAAATCTGCCTCTTTGTAATCTGAATCTTGGGTTTGTCTGAGTTTCAGTGTTGTGCAAAAGACTGGAGGATGGGGCTCTGAGCACTGGGTTGAGTTGCTCATTTTCCTGAACAGATCCTTAACGTGAAAGTCCAAAACCATAGCTTAAACTGGCCCACTCCTTCAGTAATTCTTATTTACCTATTGCTAGTTGATTAGACTATTTGTATTGGTTTGACTCACAAGACTAATTTTAATTATTAATGTGCTTCTGTTTCTTATTAGATCATTCCCTGATTGGAATATTTTTGCTTTGAAAAAAGGTGTAAATGCCATCAATAGAAATAGATTTTTTAACTGTGTTCATTGCATTGACTTTGCCAGAGAGGTTGATAGGTCTGAAATTTTGGGGAAAGGCAAATCATCATACTCTTTTTTTCAAAAGATTAAACAAAGAACTTTGGTTTTATATTTAATATACTCAAAATAAATTGCATATTGACGGCATCAGCTATTAATGAAGAAGAGTTGCACAGATTAAAAGATATTTATAAAATTTAATATTTTTTATTGAAATATAGCTGTCTTTATATGCTATTATGCAAGTTTCATGTCTAAAATTGAGCATAAATATTCAAGTGAAGTTCTTCAATATGTTAAAATTCTACAAACGTGAAAGTCTTAACCTCATACTTGTCAGATGAAATTTGTTTCGTGCAATAGGAAAATAGCAGGAGTTTTCTTAATTAAGTAACATTTTTTAATTCAAATTCATTTGTTCCCATGTTGTCATCAGTTAATAAAGAGGTTGTAGAGACAAGTTGCCTACCTGTATGCCAGGATGATCAGGTCAAAAAGCTGTGATTAATAAAGTCTTTTTGCTATAAATATATTCCAGACAATTCCATCTATTTCGTTCTCATCAGAATCAAATTATAGCAAATACTTGCTTTACCCAAGATCCTCTGTTCTCCAAGAGCCCTTCAGCATTACTTGTAGCACTACCTGGAAATACTAATGAATTTAAAAGTACCGAAAGAATTTTTGCTGATTACATTTAGTGCCTTTTTTCTTCTGAAGGTGTTTCAGGCTCACTTGTCTTTTCTTAAGTGGAGCATTTCTGGAGGTCTTTCCATTTGCATACTTTGCATCTGATGTCTTCCAGGATAAGGTCTGTACCATTGACAATCTGCAAATTAGAAAAGGAGAAGCAACTCTTATGTCAAAACTGAAGATGGAAAAGATGTGAAAATATCTTTAATGTAATCACTATATGTAAGGCACATAGCAAAAAAGTCTACTGAGTGAAGGTCAGTGATGAGCTCATTTCTGTGGAAATTTTGGGCAGGGATATACAAAATGCTGTGAATGTTCCCACCTCTCAACTGGAGAGATCAATGCTACAGCAAACCTTCATACAACCTTCTTGTTGGAAACGTCAATATTTTGCCTTAAGATAAAGCCACTATTTCCCAAACTTTGTGAAGAGTGAAAAAGGTGAATTACTAATGGTGTAAATGGTTGGCTGAAATGGTTTTGGTGTGCACAGTGGCAGATGTAATGTCATTATGTTGAACACAGCTTGGTAAAGCTGAGGACTGCAAGCATGTTACTTTCTGACTAAGTTATTAAGAAGTGTAATAAAAAAATAAAACTTCTAACACCTGCATAAATATAGCCAGTGCCAGGTTTGAAGTGTGCAGGAGCCAGATTTGCTGTGCAATGGGTACAAGGCATGTGAAACTTGTTGCCAAATGGTATTGCAGTTGCTTTTGGTTTAAGGAGAGGCTGGATGAGTTCATGGATGAGAAGGTCATTAGGGGTTATTTAGAAACTAAAAGCAAGTATGTGGAGTATTAATAAGAGTAACTATTTGTGAGTATTGTGCTTGGTTATCCTATTCTTGGTCATCTTTTCACACCTCTGTTAGAAGTAGGGTCTTAGGCCTAATGGGTCTTTGCTTTGAAAGAGTACTGCAGTTCTCATGGTCTTTCCTTCCAGAACAGCATCTCACATGTATGAAAGGTCAGTTACAAAAACAAACCAGCAAATGGCAGAAAACAAAGTCTATCAGAAAAATCCTTTGGTGGTATGTGGGAAGAAGTCATTAGACCAGTCACATACCCATCATACTGGCTGTTGTCTCTTCCTCTCTGCAGAACAAGGCTGAGTTTCAACAAGAAGACAAAGAAATGCTGGAAGGAAGATGAGGGCAGGGCCTCTATGTTTGTGCTCTTATGGAGGGTTGAAAGGAATTACAGAGTCTGTTTCTTATCCCATGCTTTGCCCGGCACGAAAGGCACAGGTGGGAACATCTGGAGAGGAGTGGGAGACCTCAGTGCTTGGTTTTTCTCAGGACTTGCATTCCCTGCTCCCTGTTTGGTGCCCCTGGGTTCCTGCCTCGCTGCTCTCCATGCCCTGTGCCAGCGTCAGCACTTTCCCTGGGGCTACTCTGCTCCATTCCCAGGCTGGTATATGGAGAGGGGAGGTACGAGTGCTTCTCCTGAGGGCAGGACCTTTCAGATCTTGTTGTGCTGCTTCTGTACGAAGTGGCAGCCTGTCATTTTTAGCTGAGATTAGCTTGTCAGCAGAAGCACTCATTTCCTGGAAGCAGGATGTGGAAAAGGCAGTTGCAGGGAGCAGGTTAAAACACAATCCAGTAAGAAGTTGTATATACAAGGCAACGTGGACTTTAAACTCTCCAGTAGCCTCCATATTAGCATCAAACAAGTCTTGCTGAAAAGTACAAAATATGCATGCTGGATCATCTTTGGGAATAAATGGCACATGGAGCCTCATTTTTACTTCAGTCAGTTGCTTCATTATACTGACCCTCTGTCTTTGGAGGACCTGAATTTGTAGAGGCAGAATAGGTATTGATTTCCTTTCCCCTGTTCTTGAAAGAATAGGCTTTTGGATCTTTCTCTTTTTCAGTTTCTGAGGCTATAAGTCAGAGAAGTGTTTATGGAACTGGGAGCATGGAGGTCTTTAACTTCTGTTTGTCCAGCCATTGGAATACTGAAACAGTATGATTATGAAAAATCCTATCAAACAGTATGATTATGAAAAATCCTGTCAAACTCCTATCAAATTTGCATAGTTTTGCAAATTTTTTGGGTCACAGTAAGTTAGAATTTTTCAAGAAGCTGTGTAGAATCCGCACTTGTTTGTACAGGCACAGAGTAGCATGACCTGGCCCTTATATTGCAGAATTGTGTCTCTGAACAATGAACATGGGGAAAGGACTGGGAGGAGACTGCAGAGTTTACTTGGGTGCTCACCACACTGAATTAAGGGAACAAAACCTCTGTTCTGGGCCACTGTGACCTGGGGCCAGCACACAGTGGTCCAGCAGCACTGGGCAAGGATGAAAATGTCATCTGCTTTGTCCCTAGATGCTGTCACAGGATTCTCTCTTCCTGGTGGAGGAGTAGGCAACGTGGTTGCACTTAGAAGGCTGTGATTCCCTTAATTGTAAGCAATAGTTTTTGGGTGGGTTTTTGCACAGTCTGGTAGGACCACGGAGTTGTTTTGACTTTTAATTAGTGGCAGAAGCAGCAGAGACACTCAGTCTGACACAGGCAATTAAGTATTATATTTTCAAGATTGGAAAGGCAAGGCTGCTTTAGAAAGAAAAATCAGAGAAGAATTATGATTGCCCATGAAGCCTAGATAACACTTGTAATATTTAAGATATATATACTTGGACAATGACTTACATTGCAATGATTTAGGAATTGATTTGTAGAGGTGGGTCGTAATACTTCATGTTTTTAATTACAACTGATAGCACTGAAGCCAACAGCAAAAAATAGTGTGATGGAAAGCCAGCTAATTAGGGTCTTAAACACAAACCCAGCCCTCTCTAGAGGCAGTGTTGTTAACAATTTTTCCATTGTTGCAGAGTGTGGGTTCAGTTTTAGTCCATTATAAAATATGCTGAAATAGATTTCCTAGAATTGTCTGTGTGAATAATCATCTTCAGTGGCTGTGAAAGTATGGGGGAATATCTGTTAAACAAGTTGCACATTCTCTGGCAATCAGTGTTTACTCCTTTTAATTAGACTTTAAGACTAACTGGCATATTTTCCATATTGTATGTTGGAGTGTAGAAAACTCTTAACTATTTGTATGTGTAAGTTGCACTCTTAATTTCTGTCAAATTTCAGAACTTCACTTTGGATAATCCTGAGGTATCCTGAAAAAAGTTACAGCGATTGTGATGGGACTTAGCTGATAACTCATATAAAAACTCTTAAATATTGAGTCACTGAAGTGAATTGGTTCTTTAAGTACCCAAGTTGGATTCCACTATCTTATTTTATGTGTGTACATTATATTAATAACAAGAAAATCTTTCTTAAATAATACTCTAAGTACTTCTAAATA
The DNA here is from genome assembly GCF_000277835.1 of Geospiza fortis. Lineage (NCBI taxonomy): Eukaryota > Metazoa > Chordata > Aves > Passeriformes > Thraupidae > Geospiza > Geospiza fortis. The sequence goes on from NW_005054469.1 coordinate 770,450, forward strand.
GTAGGCTTTTGATCACTGTTACAGGCATAGCTTCTGAAATACATCCTTCAGTCCAGTTCATTACCCCAGGTGTAGAAGAAAGGAGGAGTACCTGCCTTGCAGAAAGAAGTTTCTTCTCTCCTTGTCACACGAGAAAGCAAAGATGCAAATAAAAAGAACAAAACATACCAAAATGCAGGGGCATTTCCTAGGAAGGCTGACATGGCTGCTAAGATAAAGATGCTTGCAAATTCTTAGAAATTATATTTCTTTTGGAATTGTCTGGGAGGATATTGCCATAGGATTGTTTTTTGGTTAAGCAACTCAAAGAGATGCACCTTCACTGTATCTCCATCTAAATAAAGAAACCCAATAAAAAACACCAAAACCCCTATTTTGGCTCACAGTATTTTTTCTTTCTGGAAAACTGGGCCTAGACTGAGCATCCCTTCCTTAGGCTCGCCAGTCAACCAGCAGGTTTTCCATTGACAAGGATGAGGCTGTTGTGGTAGTATTGGAGAAGTGGTCCTTGACCTTCTAAGCCTCTTGGAGGCAGTGGTTTAGAAATTCATAGCCTTTAAAGTCATGCTTTTTGGGAGTCAATATTATTATCAGCCAGGAATTCGCCCAGCTAATGCTTTCTATTGTCTGTGGTTTTATGTGTGAAGCACTGTGTTTAGTTAATGCTTTGCTATTTCTTCCCTCTTATTTAACCTTTGCTTTTGCCAGATGCAAGTGGCATCTTTTTGTTTTGTTAAACGGGCAATGATGGTGTGCTTCAAGTACTCCAAAGGTTTTCCCTGTTCAATGCTGTAAAGCTGGAACAACAACAACAACAAAAATAACTGCAGTTGAACTTTTAAAGCTTTTATTTTTCCCCCAGCACCTGGAACTCAGGTGAAATCAATTGTTCTGTAGATTTAACTAAACCTGGTGCTTTTTGGTGCAGGTGGAGCTGAAGGTTGGGTGAACCTTTCACTGATAACATTTTATGCATGGCTTGTTCCTCATTATGGCTCTTTGTGGCTTTGAGCATTGCTGGTGTTTCAGAGGCCAGGGTACTTGGGATTGCTGTGTTTTGCTATGTAAAATAAATTAAATTAGGAGAAAACAGGATAAGTGAGTTTGCCAATATTTTATCTTTTTAGTTTTGAGATGCTCTGATCACCTTTTCCACATCCTGATGGGTAGCACACAAACCCTATTGAGGGAATAATTACCATTAGAGGGTAATGCTGAGGAAGGACTAAACTTTATAAAGGAATGACTCAGGCCTGCAAAATCCTACACAGCGCAGAGAAAACAAGCCAAGTGCTCTGTAACTATGATTTCTGTACTGTCCATGGTGCCGTGGTTGGTCAGTGAGGGCTGACACTGCTGTGGAAAGCAGGAGTTAGCTCACGCTGTTCCCTGACTTGCTGTCAGCAGCAGGAAAGCTGCACTCAGAGTTGTGCCACGTGTCAAAATGCCGAGTTTTCCACTTTGTGTAAGCTGTTCCAAATCTGTCTCGTTTTCCTCACAAGTGGCATTTTGTGGAGAGTATCCCAACAATTTTATTTCTGAACAAATAAGGGGAAAACATCTTTATTCTCCCCACTGTGGAGAAAATAGCTGTTTTATGTCCACCCACGTGAAATAAAACTACTTTGGTGCATTTGAACTGAGCCTCCTGAGCACTTCCTTTTCAAGACAGAGTGCTTCTCCTGTAATCACAATTTGTGAGCTCCTCTTAGTAAGACCTGCTCATGTTTTACTTCAGAGTAAGGGGCCATGAGCATCCAAGCTCTACTGACATCCACACACCAGATCTGCTGTGGCATTTGGAGGTAGCTTGGAGTGGCTGAAGAGACCATATTCCTTCCTGGAGCTACACTATGCACATGCTGTTTTCTGCAGGGTTTGATCTGCACTGTTAAGTGCTGTGCATCTGCTTTACCTTGCTATTTAAGTAGTGTTAGATGGAATTATTTTTCAAATATAACTGCTCAGTCTCTGCTTTCCAGATGATGTATTACAGTGTTAAGCTTCTGGTTTAAACATCACTTAAAATCTGAACTGCACAGAGTTACAGAGCTCAGCTTCACCCCGAGGAGTTCCTGCAGAGCAGGTGGCAGGACACTGGCAGGTTAATTTATGTAGTAAAATCTCCAATTCCATCGTTAATTCTGGACTGTCTACTGTCACTGGTCTGTGGCTAGAACCTAGAAGTTGCCATGGGCATTCCATCATGAAAATGTAGGAGAAAAATCAAGACAAATGGTCATAAATAGAAAAACTTGCTCTTTAATCTAAAAGTTTGTTTCCAGTTAATGGCAAGAGGAGGGCTGTTGTTTGACATACTACAGTGGAAATGGAATTTCGATATGGATTTTGCAGCTTTATTTGTTGTTAATTGCATAAATAAGTAGAAGAAAGGATGGGGAGGGTAAAGTTAATTTGAGAAGAGGTAACTCTTCTGAGACAAATCTTAAATCTTGCTGAAACAGAAAGGTTAAAATAGTACTCACTGAGCATTAAATTTAACTTTTCCAGCATTTCTTTCCTGTAGGCTGATTAAATTGTCCAGTCTCAAGGGAAGCAAGGGGTTTTTCCACATTGTGGTAATGCTTGGTATTCAATATCCAGTTTAGGTTGTTTGTTTTAATAATTCAATATTTGTGATGAGTCTTGGAAAGTGAAACTTTTTGCTTATACATCTGAGTTGTTGTTGAAAAATGCCTTAATATCTGATCTTAAGAATATACATATATATGTCCATTTATGTCTTACAAACTTGTTTTTCAATAATAGTATGATTCCACAACACATCTCTGTTTGCAGTTTCATAATTATATTGCCAGCGTTTATAAGACTCCACAGCACAAATTTTAAATGATCAATATGGTGTCCAGTAAAATATTCTTAAGAGCTTTGATTTTGATTGAAAAAAATTACCATAATGCATAGGAAAAGATAATGGCTGTTCTTCAATCAGCTACTTCCTAGTCTCCTGTGACCTTTTAACTCCCAGGCTATCAGATAAGGTTTTCCAGTTAGCAGCTGCATTCCCTCTCAAGAGAAAGCCCTGATAAATTAATTTGAATTGGAGTTTTTTTTTCTTGACTTACCCAGGAGTGTTTTGAGGTGTCTTTATTGAAGGATGACCCCGAAAGTCAGAAAATAAGGGAAGTTTCAGGCAATATTTACTGGGGCAATTAAAAAAAAAGGGTTGCTCTCTCAGACATGCATGCTGCTTGAATGAAACCTGTGTTAGGTACTTATATCTCATAGCTGCTTGTTTACATATTTGCCTTCTTTCTGAGTTAAGTCCCTTTAATCCGGTTACTGGAACTGCATGCACTGAAACCGAAAGGCAAAATGGCATCTCATAGTGGAAAGCTGGATAGCAAATGGGCACAGGGCAGCTCAGGAGAGCAGTGAGGGGGGGCAGAGGGGTGTAGAAAAATAAACTGGTTGGGTAACACAAACCTGGAGAGGTAGAAAGCAGCTGAGAGGGGAACCAAAGAGAGGAGAAGTACCTGGAGACGATGTGGTTGTGAGAAAATGTCATAGGTACAGCCTTGGAGAGGGGAGAAATGTAGGGATTAGATCAAGGGGGAGGGAAACCATGAGTGGGATATCAGAGACATGAGAGCTGAGACAAGATGAAAGAAAACTGTGGAGACAACATCTTTGTCTCTGGTAGAAAATCTTGGACAAATAGTGCTTATTGCCCCTGATAACAATGCCTCATTTGGGCTCAAGATTATTTCTTTGCTCAGAAGTAGCAATTCCCAAAGGGTTGCTTTCAATGAAATACTACAGCTTGTAGTTTTTCTGGCAACTGTCTTTATTTAAACAGAACTGCAGTCATGGAAGAGTGAAATGGCTGTAGAAGACAATCCCTCGCTGGAGTCTCAGGACAGAAAAATACCGTGAGCAATGTGAAAGTACAGCTGCTAACTTCATGTTCACAAGCTGACTTTAACTTGTGCAAGTGGGGGCAGACCTGGTTGTAGTCGGTTTCTGATGCATTTCCACTTGTGACAGTATCTGCCAAGTGCTGGAATCCTCCCACTGTACCTGCTGTGTGCTTTTGCCAAGGACTCACTGCAGCTCTAGCACTGGATTTGTGTGTCGGTGTTGCTGTGAGTGAGAGCCTGGGCTTCCCTACCACGTTGTTTCACTGTATCCTACCAGAGTGAGCATGCTGATCTGCTCCCAAACCACTGGGGCCTCTTATGCTTTAAGATTTTGAAAATTGCTCCCAGCTGTCTCTTAATCTTCTCCAGAATGCAGATTTGCAGCCCTGAATATGCATGGTGAGAGTGCTGTAAGCCTGTGGGTCTAAAGCTGACTGGATCCCTCATACAGCCAGTGGAAAAAGGGAGTTTGCTCTGCAGGATGGGAAGTTCATCCAGCTTGCTTTCTAGGAAGACTGATGGCTACCTGGGGAACCAAGGAGAGCAGCACATTATGGTAAATTATTATTTGTGAACATCCTGTGAAATCTAATCTTCCAAACACTGTCATTTACCAATTCCCCATTTGCTTTCTGCCCGTGTGGTTTCAGCAGCATTAGTTGCACTTGGCTGGTTTAGCAAACATTTTTTGTCATTACATGTATTTGCTATTACATTCTTCCAAGTGTAAATCATGGAAAGTGAAATCATTAGGCAGTTGAATCGTAATAAAAGTATCTCAACCCGATGTTCTGGAGATACCTATACAGCCATTTATAAAAAGAATAAAATGAAAGAAAGAATAAAGGAATATCAGAGGAAAAATATGTGCTCCTGCAAGTTTTTAAAGCTGCTGTATGTTTTAATAGTTTTCTTTTTCACCAAAAGAAATTAATATTTTTTCAGTTTGATTAATTTAATAAGTAGATGATACTATACAGAATTTATAGTTACAGCTTTTTTAACTCCAGCTGAGTAAATTCTCAAAGTATTTCTTGTGTAACAAAATGAAAGATGATACTTTTTAAAAAAGATTTCCTTGGGATGCAGCAAGTTTTCTTATAGTTCTCAGACTTTAAGATATTCCATGAATAAACAAGGTCTTGCATCTTTTCTCATGGATTTTGTTCCTTCTAGTGAGTTTTTTAAACAGTGTGTTAAAGTGGAGCATGTCATCCTTTTTCACTGTATTTTTTTTAACCAAATTCTTTCACGCGTGAATTCAGTACCATTAATAAATGCTTGTAGTCCATTATTAAATAGATTATGTTAATAAAGCACTCCTAATGCATTTACCAAGCATCTTAATTAATATTGGTAAAACCTCTTTTCATTAATACCACCAGTTTCCAATATTACACATTTTGCTATTTTATCAATTACCTTGAGGAGTAATGCACGATTCAGTTCCAGCTGGCTGGGTCTTTATCAAGGCTCAATGCTGCCAGCTGTCAGGGTCTGATGCCTCCCATGCTTGTACTGTGCCTTTACCTGCTGAATATGATTTTGACGACAAACATAGCGAAAGTTCCTGTATGGAATAATACTTTTACACCATGGCAACAATATCAAAACATTACTGCTCTTGCTGCACTCATTTTCTTTTACTGGCTAGAAAAGCAGTGTGTGACTGGAGAGTTGGACAGACTTGGGAAAGCAGAGAATTGAGCCTTTTCTGGGTTGTCTGGTTTTTTTACCTTTCAGTAGATCTCAGGGCTCAGTATAGGTCAAAAGTTCCAAGACAAAAATTATGCATAGATTAAAATTAACTAGTACAACTAGAACACATAGAATCATAGAATATTCTGAGTTGGAAGGGACCCACAAGGGTCATCCAAGTTCAGCTGCTGGCCCTGCACAGAACAGCCCAAGGAATCACACAAACTTCCCCTAAATAAATAAGCAAAACACCCAAATAACCCATCTTTGACATAAACATACATAGAACTTTTTTCTCCTCAATAATGGCCCTACATTTCTCTCTTGTAGTGGGGATGTTGGGCTGGGCTGGGCTGCTCCTGGTCAGGGTGCTGAGGACACAGATTTGCAGAAGTTGGCTGACAGCAATGAATAACTGGCTGGAGGGGGGAGGTCAAAGCATCTGATCACTGGGCCTTCTAGTACTTTCCAACAGTAACTGCAGGAGGTATTAATTTTGTCTGTCAAAACAGACTAAAGATGTACTTAGGCGCTGAAGATTATTCATTTAAATTATGAAAAGGCTGAAGTTACAGTGATGGATGTTTTGGAGGATGCAAGAGGGGACTTAGTTCTATTTAAATATGAATTCACTCTGGAGCTGTTGTAACATCCCTTACCGTGAAAAGTGGAATTGCTGAGCTGCAAGATTTGTTTTTTGAAACTGTGCTTAGGACTTATCTGGTCTTCTGCTTCAATGGCATTTCTCAGATTAGGGAATTTAATCTTTTTAAGCCTGGCTGTTTAGTCAGTGGTGACCCTTGTGGCAATTGTGGCATGAGAGCTTTCCATGCAGCTCTGAGCTTTGGCTGGATCCTACAGGAGCCTTGTGGGTTACGTGAAAGGGACTCAGACCTCCAAAAGGACATCCTCTAGAATGCATCCTCTAGGAAATGCAGGTTAAGTGCATTTGTTCTTCTCAAGAATACTTTGGGCCCACCAGTAGGTGAATTTGTCTTTATGAAAGGCTGTTTTGTGCACCAGACATTATACACTTCAGATCTCAGCTTCAATGAAATGGCAGTGATAGAGTTGACGATAATATCCTGTAAATTAACATGGACTGTTTCAATTCCAATTCAGCTGCTTTTTCTTCATTTTAAAGAACTATCTTAGATGCTTCAAGCAAATACAATTTTATTCTTTTAAGGATTAATTTTTAACAAGTAATGGTGGAACACATCATGCAGTTGCCTTTTTAGCAGTTGTCTGGTCCTGCCATGTGAGATGCAGTTCTTGTGGAGTCTTCATCAGTTTGTTACAGGAAAGTTTGTTACCCCATGCTGAAGGGTCCCTTTCACAACTGATTTTTGTGCTGTTTCTTGTAGGACCTGTTGCAGCTTTTTTAACCATAGCTCTTTAAAGGTGTACTTAAAATGAATAATGTGAATTTAAAGTATAGCTACATTGGTGTGTCTTCTGGGAGAAAAAAAGGAGACAGAGTTTTTGCAAATCTTACTTTATGGTCTTGCCTTTGTGTGCTTTCTTGTGGTTGTTTCTTGGCTGTATTTTTTTTTGTGTGTGTGTGGGTGTGCATGGTTTCAGGTTTTTTTTTTTTTTTTGCTTGTTTGTTTCTTTGGTTTTTTTTTTTTGTTTTTACTTGTTGTGTTTTTGTTTGCTTTTTTTTCTCCTTTGTTCCTCTCTTCTTCCTCTGTTTTCTAACTGCTGATCTTGCAGAGGAAAACCAAATTTTGTCATGAATGGGGCAGAAAATAGCCATCAACTAGTAAGGAGTTACTGCTAGTAGATCCATGCTTTTGGAATATTGAAGTTCTTTCCCCATTTTATTCACTGCATGTTTAATGAGTGCTTCAAAAGTCAGAACCTTCAGGAATTTCAAGGTATTTCTCTGTAGTTTTCCCCATCTTCTAAGAGAAGAAAGTCTAGGAAAACCTTGGGAAAGGGTTTTGTAAAATACCCTCTCAGTTGATTGGGATAAACAATTGGGAGTGCATAAGGATATATGCAGACACCTTATCTAAGTTTGGAACTTGGTTTGAACTTTGATTGAGATTTATTGTTCTTTTAGATATGCTTGATCGCATTACAGCCTTTAAAATGTTCAAGGCCAGGCATTTTTGAACAAAAGTGGTGAATAAGTGACTTGCATTTAACATAAGTAGGAGGTTTCTCCAGCCTAGGAGTTCCTATCTCAACCTTGATTAAATAACCCCTCCAGGAGGGGCTCAGACAAAGACTTGGTGTGTGTTTGCTCAGAGAGATACTGCTGCTTTCTGCAGATCTCTACAAACTAAGGGACTTTTTAAAGACTTTATGGCTACAGACATCCTGGCACAGAAGGGGACTTTGTGAAAAGCACATCTGCTGTCTTGCAGCAACGTGGCCTTTTTATGAGAGACACGACATATTTCTCTAGGAACATGCATGGCTTGCCTGTTGGTGAGGTCTGTATAGTTCACCTTTCTGTGTTTCTGAGCATATTCCAGGATGCTTGTGAATACTTCTGTGGTATTTTATCTACCCTCTGGCTCCCCCCAGTATCCATTAGTAAAAGATCATACACATAATCAGTTAAAAACTTGCCTTGGATTTAACAAGTTTCCTTTTTGGAGAAGGATTGCATTTTTTGTGGTGAGACGGAGTTTCTCTTTTTTGCAGTGCACATGGCAAAATGCAAGGCTGGCTGATTGGTGAGTTCAGCAAAAATAAAATAACTTGTTCCAGTATTTTAGACTTTAAAATGCCACTATCTGTCTTACTAGCACCAGTCCTTGATTTATGGCAGTTCTGCTTGCACAGGGATTGCAATGTCTTCTAGTAAGAGTCACCAGCCTGCTCCTACCCCTTCCTTGCACAGATTAGATGGCTGTGCAGTATTAGTAGAATGTAAACTAGCAGTTTAAATGAGATTACTGGGATTAGTCATCTGGATGGACAAGATTTAAAGTGGCCTTGATTGAGGTCCTTAGAATTGTGAAGTAGACAGCAAAACCATTATGGACAAAAGGAAAAATGAGAAATGGGAAATAGATGCAATGTAAGAAAGGATTTGGTTTATGTTTTGGGTATTTCAGAAGAAATAAAGGCATTACATTGCCTTTCATTGCTCTGATCGGATGGTGGTTTTTTGTGGCAAGAGATAAGTGAAACATACTATGAAATAATTTCTTTTTAAATGCAGAGTTTCATTGCAGTAAGAAATACCTTTGCTGTGGAAATCAAGTGAAGGAAATATACTTTGTCTCTAAATGTATCTATGTAGCACCATGTGTGTCCAAAAGACTTGCTTAAGACACCTTTCATCTCACTATTTTTATATTACAGCAAAAAGACTTTTATATAGGGCCAAAAGACTGAGTAGGAAATACAGATTAACACTCAGTGGATCTAGACAAGTCCTGTATAATCAAGGTGTTGCAATATTGAAGTAATAAACTCTCCCCACAACTTCACATCTTGGAAGTAGTCTGTGCTGAGTTTTATTCTTGGCTTGTAGCTTGCTATTTCCACCTCCTCAGTCTGATAGCTGTTGTCTAAGGAATATTGGAATTTGTCTTTATTTTTGGTCATTTCCTCTCCCTCATGTGCAGTATCAAAGTCACCCAGTTCTCTTCTGCTACAAAGTGTAGCTTTTCTCCTTTGTTCTCGTGTAAGAATTAAGGGGTTTTTTTTCATTGTAATTTTCAGTAATTAAACTGATTAGAATTAAACTGGTGGGGAAACTGCATTTGATTACACAGGCAATACAGAGGAGGTAAAACTCATCTAACTAGGTTCCTTTCCAGCCTTTAGGCTTTTAATAGCTAAGTTAATTTCCTAGAGGAGTATGGGCTGATTGAAGGAAAAACTATAATCATTAATTGCAGTAGATTTAATTTGTTTTAAGTATAAAGAAAAGACTGCCTGAGACTTTGGGGGAAGAACAGAGCCATGCTCCAGTGCAGTCCCTTATTCTAGCCAGATCACTGTGGATTTTGCTGCCTCTAAAATACTCTGGTAACATTTTGGGACTGTTGGTGGGTTTTATACATATTGGTAGGAATGATAGCAGCATTACATGAGATAAATTATCAGGACATCTTTTCCTGCAAATAATGACTTGTGCTGGGTATTTGGTCATGTGGGCTTTGAACTGCAATCTCCCTTCCTCATACTTTGGGCACAGCAGATCCTCTCTAGCTCCACTGAGCCATCTCTTTGCTGATGTGCATATAGAATGTGGGATTGATGTGGCTGCTTTTCAAGAGAAAACAGAATTCTCCATATTCACTGGAGTTTGGGGGGTTTTATTGTCACATAATTTATTTCTCCCTGATGGTTAGAGCATGTGACTGCTGTTCTGGGGCCTCTCTCTATTAATTGCCACTAGAAAAGTAATTTTATATAGAGCTATAAAAGATGATTCATCATTTTCTTTTCTGAACAGCTATAAAAACATACTTTACCTGCCTCACAGATGTGCTTATGTGTAGTATAAGATGCCTGTGATATCCTTTGACATTACTGGTCTCTGTATTCATATAAACAATGTCCGTACTTTGCCTAATTTTGCCTTTGTTTTCTTAGTACATTTTTCAGAATTACTCAGCTGCCTCATAAATCACTCTAGCAGTATTAGAATAGTAAAATGAAGTGTTTGCTCTGCACAGATTAGATTATAGCATCCTTGTTTATATTTCCTAGACATGGAATAGACCACTGGGAGTTACATACTAATCCTGGATTCAAATGGTCTATGTGAAAGCTCGTAGCTTCTTAAGATCTTTGTTTTTCCTCGAAGTATAGAAGGAAAAGTAACTCATTAAAATATCATCTAATTGACTGCAAGTCATTAGAAAGTTGCTCTAGATGGACTGTATGTATTGCAGCATTTTGGAGAAAAAGGATTCAACTTGGACCAGTGTGGTTTTTGAGCCAATATTCATCCAGCAGGGTTTTTGAGCTACATGTATTTGTCTTCCTTTTTGCCTAACAGAAAGATTGGTAAACCAAAAATATAGAAGTCCTTATTTAAGCAGCACTTTAAAAATGCTCAGTACCAGCACAAAAAATGATCAGCATACTTTGAAGTGATGAATCAGCTTTCCCCAATTTATCTTTGGTTTATTTATCTGTAGAAATTGTTTGTAGGATTTTTCTCTCTTGTTCTCAGTCCTAAGCTCTGATTCACAAGCCACAGTCCTTTTTATTGAATCTCTCAGTGAGAATACTTTGTAGGCTATACAAAATAGCTTCTGATTGAGTTGTGGCCCAGGCAAAGGGCACATGTGTTCTATTACTTGTTTTATGTGCTGGTATTACTCTTGAATTAGTGGGCACACTGTGACTAGAAGCAATGAGAAAAAAAAAGTAGCAAAAATAGCAAGTATGAGCAATTCTTGCGGTTTTGGGTAGCGGTTATGGCTGAAAGGATTTGTGGTGGAAGTGCTTGTGGTGATGGTGGTAAATTAACCACAAGCATCTTGGCCACCAGAGGGTGAATTTATATCATCTGTCTTGGGTTCACAAAACACAGACGTCCCACATTGCCACCGGACAGTGCCTGCCTGTCATCATCAGGTCTGGAGCGAGATCCGTCTTCCACACGTGTTGTGCATCCAGAAGTCTTGGCTCATCTAGACCATGGAAATATGTTGCCTAACTGGGAATCACCCTACATGACAAGGTGGCATGTGTCCTGCTTGATACAGGCAACATTTCCATATCTAAATTGACCAGTGGCATTAGCAGGAAGCAAGGACATGAAATCCTAAGGATGACCCACTGGTGCCTATATGATAAAGTTACTGATTAGGAGTTGCAGCTTGGTGAGTATTTTTCTGTCTGCATGGCATTATCAGTGTCGACAGTGCAACATCCTGCCCTCCTGTTGTGCTTCATAGAAAATGAAAGCTCCTTGTCCAGCATAACCTCAGTAAATTTTTCATCAAAGCCTTAATGCTGCTTCTGCTAGAATGTACAACCTTATAACAAGGTTGCCTGTTTACTGCAAATTTTTGGATAATAGCTTTAATCTGCCTTATCTTTAAGAAGTACCTGTAATTGTAGTGTTAGAGAGGGATCTTAAGAGTTTAACAAATCAACTCATTGCTTTATTAGGCAGCCATGGGGAGCCCAAGGGGCAGGCACACAGGTGATGGCCAGGGACATGGGGTGCAGGGCACTGTTTGCTAGGGAAGTAACCACACGGCACAGCTCGAGCTGATGGTGGTTGGGATAAATCACAAACTGTGAGCATCTGCAGCTAGGAAAGATTAGAAACCCTCCACAAGCTGACAGGAACAAAGAATTGTCCCACACAATCTAAAATCTGTCATTGCCAGGGATTTCATCTGGGCTCTTGGCTCTGTCATGCCTTTGAAAATATCTTCAGGCCTTCCCATCATTTTGATTATTTGTGATCTTCCTTTTCTTTAAAGTTCCTGAATAGAGTTTTTAGAGTTTTCAGGCAATGTGAAAATAGTAAGTTAGCGGTATTTTTTTTCAAACTTTAGTTTATGTTTCTCCATTTTAAGATGTGTCATGGACTGTACGTTCCAAGAGCAGTAAAATGGAGAGGATGATCGATCTGACTAAGCTGACTTACTTTTATCATAAAAGGGGAAGTTTCTGATGTCTCTGATAGAGTAAGTTGATGGCTACACTTTATTCTTACTGTCTTTTATGGTCTTCTCCAGATTTTTTTTAGGCTACAGCTTTTTGAAACAGACAGTTAAGAAAAAGTATGGATAGTATATTTGACAGCAGGATAAAGAAATATTTGGGACATTACTATTAGAGGCAGTGTATGATGTCCAGTCCATATTTTACCATAATGCATTATTTCTAGTTTGACTGAAATACTGAGGTTATTAAGTTCCACTTTCCCTTACAAAGGAACACATGACTGTTGTTATACAAATATTTAGCCCTATAGGAACAGTTTGGGCCTATGTTTGAAAACAACACCCCCACGACTTTAAAATACATAACCAGATCCTCTGTTTCTTCTGTAATGTGGCTCCCACAGACCACAGTAGGAGCTGCTTCTAATTTCAGGCTATATAAAGAAAGGATCATTAGAGAGGTGATGCAACATGATCATGTGCAGAGCATGTTACACTCACCCAGTTGGACACATTTTAAAGTCAACTTCAGTGCTTTGCAGGCTCTTCAGCTCCTACAAGTCTGCGCTAGTTGCTTGCAGGAGCTTGTAATTCATTGTCAAAATCTTCCTTCCAGGCTGCTCTTGCAAAAACAGTGCAATAACAGCTTGCCTTCCTCTAACTTGGAGGCAAAAGTTGCAAGTAAAGTCTTGTCTGTGTAGCTGAAAAAACCAAACAATACCAAACCAAAACACCAGGGCTGTTTCTTGTTTTGTAGGACATCAGGTGTGCCTTTTTTCTTGTTTTTTTTTTTTTTAATGGATTGTTCATAAGTGTTACTACCCTAAGAAAAAACAGTGGTGTGGGCATGTGCTACTTTGACTTGAAAATACACTCACTGAGGTCTCCCTGCAGCTGGAGCCATGACCACCCTTGCTTGGCTTGCCTGGGAATAAAACAGGGGCAGTGTGGGATGTGTCTGCACCACAGGGAAACTCTTCCTGCTGGTTGCCCCATGGAGAAATGGCAGGACAAGGCCCCAGGTAGTTTCTTTGCAGCAGTGGTCTTTGATTTCATAACAAATTAGGGTTTTTAAAATTGATTTGAAGCCTGAATGTTGAATATTAATGTTTCAGGACTGAAATATGTTAGTTTTTCTTGCCTTTTGTTTTCATTTTCATAGGGTAACTGTTGCTTTAATACAGCTTTTTGCAGTCTGACATTTTCCTCGGAGAAGTTAAATATTAGGCATTTTTTTGTAGCAAAATATTGAAATGAAACCTAGTTTAATTTATATATAGCTACACCATAAGTACCATAGCTATGTTTTAAAAATAGAAGAAAAAGGTCATAAGATACATGTAGACTTTGGTAGGTTCAGAGCTGGCTGTAATTTTGAAAAGACAAAAGCAACAAAAGCTTGAAGAGCTTCAGTCTGATTTTTTTTTCCTGCTTTCCAGATAACATATTCTAGTTCCTTTGGGATACTGGAAAGATGCCTGAGTTTTATAAATTTCACTAATTATTTTGCAACAATTACTACCAAAACTGTTTTTCTAATTGTGCTAGTAGAACCTTGGACCACGTCTTACTTTCTTTTGCATAGGCTTTTAAATATTGATAATGATTCTACTTAAATGGATTAATTATATACTGCAGCACTTTGATTCCCTTTAATGTTGCATTTACAAACCACACAGATGGCCTAAACTATGTAATGAAGAATGGGTTTTAGTAGACCTGAATATTTTTGTCCTCATTATTCTGTGCTGAAGGAAGTTCCTGTTGCTTTGCATTTCAGCTCAGCTAGATTGTTAAATACCTTAATGATCTAGAAGGCAACTTTTAAGTGGCTGAGCAAATGACAAACTGATGCACAAAATGGATCAAATCTTAATTAATCTCTTTCCCTTTATCATCGTGTAGTGCATGTGACAATTTATCACCCTGATTTAGAATGAAATTGTTCCTGGTTTGTGCTTTTCTGATGTTTCCCGAAATGAGAGGAATGAGGGGAAAATGAGCATGGCTGCTGCAGAGGGGCACGCACAAAACATGGCCATGGATCTTTCTGTGCTGACCAGCCACTTTTAGCCTTTTCTGACTCCTTCCCTGCAAACTGCAGGTTCTGATTCAACAAGTCTGTCGTCTTCTCCCTCCCAAGGATGACATCAGCCTCATCAAACAGGTTCTTCTAACTGTCCTTCTTGAGGCACTGGCAGGAAACCTTCTCCTTCTTCATCACTTTCTTTCTTTTCCTTTGAAATAGATGGTCCTGTCTAGCTGAAATTAATACCACTGGATGGGTATGAGAAGTATGAATTTCATTGGTAGGAAAGTGTGAACTGCTGTTTTTGCAAAAATTTCACCTGGAAGTGCTTTGTGTAGTTGTGTTTGGGACCGTTCTTAAAAAACAAGTTCATTTGGGTTTTGGGATATTCTTTTAAGTTAGATTTTTTTGTTGTGGTTGTCTGACTTTCCCACCAAGAAGCAATTTTGGTGGAGTCCTCAGGCTACTGCAAAATGTAGGTTTCTTTTAAAGCTGCAACCTAAACTTCAGTCCATATGGAAGTTTATACAGCAGCATTTAGGAAGTACTCTGGGCCAAATACCTTCTCTCATGGATTTTTCTCAGGATGTGTTAGTCAACTTCAATTTCTGTTAATTTTCTTTCACCCTGCATTAAAGCAATTACTGTATTTCACTGTATGGAAAAAAACCTGTCATTCTGCTCCCTCTGCTTTGAAGTTATGCCTCCAATTAGGCCAAGTTGAAGATGTTATCCTGATAACTGTGTGCTCATTTCTGTCCCATGCTGCTGTCTGCTGCCTTACCTGCCTTGGGTCTTTGGTGCATTTGGTGGCTTTTTTTTACTCATCATATCAGATTTCAGAGATGCTTTGCATATGACTGATTAAGCTTAATGGATGTAATGTATAACTTTTAAAAATAACCTTCTTGCATAAATGCATATCATGTATTGAGTTGGTAATGTATTAGAAGAAGAAAAATAACTGAGACCTTATGACAGTTATTGTTTCCTTATTGAATTCAGAATGTTGTGAAGGCAATTTCCTTGACAGGATCAACTCCAGAGTACTTACTAGCATGCTGATTATTTTTTTCCCCTTAATCTACCTCTGACATACCTTTTACAATCTTGAAATTAGAGACAATGACTGCTTTATTTGCAAAGATAGCAATCCTTAGTTTAAAAAAACTCTGTTCTCTGTAGAGAATTTGTGAGTGGGGAAGAGAATATCACAGGGTTTTTTTTTTTAATCTTTAACTTGTACTGTGCAGTTTCCATATCTAAAAAAAAGGTAAGATATGGAAAACTCAATTCCTTTTTTAGTATCCCACATCATCTGTTTTGCTGAAACAAAGATGATGGAAACTTCATGAGCTGAATTGTTTGGTCATCCTTCTAGGGACCTTGGCTTTTTAGAAAGAAAACTTGAAACTGGTACTTCCTATTACGAATAAAATGAGACTGGGTAAACGTTTGTGTCTATTTGCAGAGAAGTTTAATAGGGAGAAAAGGAGATTTTTTAGGAATGAAGCTGAAGTCTTTTGAGTGTGTATTGAGAGTATGATGTGCTCTCGATCACACATTAAAAGTAAGCAAACCTGGAGAGGAGCAACTTGCTTGTAGAAATCTTCTGTGAATTGTTCCACCCATATTCTGGAGCTCTTTCTGGGGTATGGTTACGTAAGTGTTTTAAATCAATCTTATTTGGCCACTTAAGTGCTTTAAGTCAATCTCATTTGGCCACTTAGGCCTAGTGGTTTTCTGATTTCCAGTAGTCTCTGCTTTGCATCATTAGCCACTGACATAACTTTGCCAATCTGGCCCAGTCTGTTGTTTTAATGTTATTTTACCTCTCCTGACTGCTGTGGCTGTATATGCAGGGAAACATTTTAAACAGAGTGGTGACTGTGTTTTATTTACTATACCTGCTCCAAAATGACTTCATGATCTTTAAGCCTGAAGCTTTTTACTTCAAGGCAGCCAAACACATCTCTCACTGAAAATGTTTGGATGTACAAGGTGCAGCTGTTATCTCACTCCTCTTTGTTCTCTCTGGTTTCTTGAGAGAAGATGAAACGAAATGCAGTGACAGGTAAGGATGTCTCACAAAACATGTAGAAGAAATGTAGCTTCCCATTCCATAAATTACTGTTACTCTGCTCACCAGCTGCCTCTTATGATGTTTTATTGATGAATAAAAATGGTGTCTGAGGCAATAGAATGTCTTGCATCTTACAATACTGCCAGTTATAAAGTTGTCTCCTTGAATAAATTTCACAATTAGAAAGTATTGACAAAAATATTCAATCTTTTTTACATCAAAATAAGCTCAAACATCTGCTGCCAAAGTCAGACAATATCAACTAATCTTTTAGAGTTATATTTTTATTATACTGACAGATGCATGGCTGCATGACATAGATGTCAATTTAAGTTACTAGTGCCATTAATACTTGACAAAGACATGCTCCCAGAAGAATTTATGTTCTTAAATTGTTGTCAGATGAGTATGTGCCAACAAAAAATAAACAGTTATTCAGCCGTGTTGTTAACAAAGCTAAAAGTGTGTTATCTCCAGAGAGATCACAAAAATTGCTACTCACATCATTCCTATTCTCTAAATTCCTCAGAACTGACAGCAGAAGAAATAATTCTGTGCCTGCAATTGCCTGTTCAACCTACCCATCCATACATCCTCCTTTACTTTTTGTATGTTCTGGCTAGCTGTGCAGGAAGATTTTCAGTTTTGTTTGAGGTGAACTTCTTCAGCATTCAATTACTTTCCTCAAAATTTCAAATAACCTTACTATTTGGTAAGAATGATATTGTAAAGAGAACAGTGAGGAAAATATTAACGCCACACCAGAATTTCTGATCTGCTTATTCAGTCAAAAAACTGCTGGAAAGTGATAGAACATTGTCAGAGGATGGATTGTAGGAGACCAGAGATAGTGCTGAAGGCAATCTCACCCCTGAGCAGTTGCACCTGTGCTAATTACCAAAGAGTAGGACCAGCCCTGCCCTTAATAGGGCACAGCTGTGTCCAATAAGGATGGCTGTTAGGAGTGGGTTAGCTGATGGAGAGGAGGGCTGGAGAGTTGGCGTTTGTTGGCTGGGCTGTGAGGAGCAGTGAGGGTAAGGTGGTCGTGCAAGGGACAGGAAGGGTCAGCTGGCCATGCAGAAGGAAGAGAAAAGGAGTCAGTGTTGTGAGAAGCTGCCTGTGGGAACTCACGGAGAGAAGGTAGGAAAGTGTTACAGTAAGGTGATAAACTGATGGTGACAGTCAGATTGGTGCCAAGCACTGACACCAACAGTTGGAGACCCCACACTGCATAACTCTTTAAGAAGGCCGAGCTTTAAAACGCTGATGTCCAGTTCTTATTTGTTGAATTTGCTGCTATATTCTTTATTAAAATTTGTACGTTTTAGTAACCTGAGCTTTCGTTGTGGATATTCCATCATGAGCAGCTAAGCTTACTTTGAATTCTTTCCTTCCAGGTTTTTTGTTTTCTTTACTTTTTTTCCCTTCTCTCCCCACACTAGTTTTTTTGAAAGAATTTTGTTTCTTAACGCAAGAGTTAAATTCTCAGGGTACAGCAGACTAATGTTCTGGGTTTCTTTAGCAGGTTGTCCTGGTGCTTTTAAAAAGCATGTTTGTCTAGTCCATTGAGGTTTTAAGTAACTGAAATACTGAATTTCTGGTTGAATGTGGGGCTATAAACATCTCATTAAGGGCTAAATCGTTATCCTTAGTGATTAGATACTGGGGGTTTTTTTGTTGAAGTGATTTTTTTAGAGTGGCTTTTTTCTTTGGGATGAGGCTGAACTTTGTAGAAACACTTTCTCTGCTAATGGTTCTAATATCCCTATTAAAAAGAAACCCAGACCCAAAGGGCTGAAAGCCATCTTAACACTTCTAGATGTATTTGTGCTCACTGTACTGAGACAGACTGTGAAGATGAGATCTGTCTGTCAGAATGCAGCATGCAAGTCTCCTTTTAAAGTAGTGGTGATGCACAGTATCTCTAGAGTTGTAATTTGTGTCATCATGAAGCCACTATTTAAAGGACACCACAGGAACTGGTCTCCAGATATGATGCTCTTTTTTTTACTTTTTTTTTTAAAAAAAATTGAAGCTTCTGTTACTGCTGTAGGCAAAAATATTTAAAATTACATGAACTCTCACCTCTGCTGCCTCTTTAGGGCCATGGCCAATGATGTTTTGGATGGGGTTCTATCAATGTGTGTTGTATTTCAGTCTGGTACAGCAGTCTGCTGCCTGCCTGACCACTCTGTGTAAATATTAAAATAATATTTCAAGTTTCTATTGTGAGTAGATTTTTGGAGTTAATGCTCAGGAATCTATTGTGGACTCTAGTTTTTAAGGAGGCAATTTCAGAGAGGTTGGGCAGGTCACTTTGAAAGGGTGATATGGGGAATGAAATGAGGTGCAAGAAGCCTTTATGCCCATTTGTTTGGAGCCCCTCTTTGCTTTCTTTTATTGTTCTTTGCTTTGGTAACTTGGTAGCAATTTCATCTTCCTGTTTCCTCTCACCCCAAGTCTCCTGTGACTTGAGACTCTTGTGCAGCTCTGGAAAAGAAAAATAAGAACAAGGGGTTAGCCAAGATGGATTTACAATCTGCAGTTTTAAAATCATAGAATCATGAAGTGATTTGACTTGGCAGGGACTTTAAAGATCATCCCATTCCAGCTGTCCTGCTGTGGGCAGGTGTTCTGGGGTGACACCTTCCACTCAATCAGGTTGCTCAGGGCCCTGTCCAGTCCAACCAGGAGCCCTGCCAGGATGGGGCATCCAGAGCTTCTCAGGGCACGTGGTGGCATCAAGGTGTTCTACCCAAGGTTGGGCGTGCCCTGAGTGAGAGGAGCTGCAGCAGTGTAACCTGTGGGGCAGTTTGGGCTCTGTCAAGTTTGGAGGTTGAAAGCCTCCTGGGACCTTCTGCTGGTTGCTCATACAGCTGCCCACAGTTGAACCTCTACAGAAGGAGCAGCTTCCAAAGGGTTTTCCAAGACTTGATGGTTTGGGAGCACTGATGGACAAAATGCAGCTGCAGATAAACGCAGAGGGACTGAGAGGAGAGGCCATGCTTGCTCCAACATAATATGATGTGATTGCAGCCATGGGGCTGTGCTGACCTCTGTATGGGAGAAGATTCATTAGGTGCTAAGTGACAAAGTACTTCTGTAGTGGTAAGACTTTCCCAAATATGGAAAGAAACGTGTGTTTTATTGAACCTTTCAGGAAGCATCGGAAAAATCTCAGAATAAGAGTTCTTGCTTTTTGACACATTATCTTTCTAGAAAAGAAACTGTAAATGTAAATCAGTCTTGTTCTTTCCTGGAATCATAGGGAGATGGTTTGATTTTGCTTCTATTATGCAAGCAAAATTAAAAAAATAGAGTCTCTGTGAGTTATTGCATTTTCAATAGCTGTAGAAGATGCATTGCAGCCAAAAACCCATTTGAACTGTTTTTACTGTTTCTATAGAGAAGTGTGTGGTGCTGACTTATATGTTATTAAGAAGTTTTTGGAAAATATTGGCAAGATGAATGTTGTCAGGAAAACTTAATGAGAGAAACATAATTCTCTGAGAAGCCATTGAATGTAAGTTTGCAATGGAGATGTTGGCTGGGTATCCAAAGAAACTTTTTTAGCAGTGGAAACTTTGGTAACAAGTTTTAGCTGTGTGTCTCAAGTCTCTTGAACATAATAACTGAAATCTTAGAACGTGACTCATGTAAGGATTAGAATAGTTTAATTGTAGGTGTATTCTGCAGTGCCAAAAAAATAAGCTGGAATAGCAGGCAGTAGGTGACACTTTGTTCCTTTTAGTTTCTTCTGATAAGAACTCTCCTGATTTCTATAGCAGATAAGTACATTTTAGTGCGGGGAAAGTGATGTTACCTGTTACAGGAGGTCTTCAGAAGCAGCTGTAGAAATATGTGAGGCTGGTTTTATTTGTTTCTTTGTTTAATAGTGAATTTCAGTCAGGGCAAGAGTTAGGTAAATATAGCAAGATTGACGTTCTTTGCAACATGTCTGCACACATTTATTATTACCATCATTATGTCTTTGTCAAAGGCAATATGTTCATGGCAGTACTTGCTCTCTGCTAGCACTTTAGAGAGGATAGGCAAGAGATGTTCATCACTTACAGATAATTTTGTTGTTGTTTTTGAAAGTTTTCCATTTTGTGCCTGTTGCTCCAACCTTTCTGTGTCTTCAAACAAGCACTTCATTGAAAATGGCTCCAAATTACTTTGTTTCAGAAAAAACGTGTTTTTTTTGTCCCATTTTCCTTCATCTAACGTTCCAGGGTACTAGAACCAGACTTGGATGAGGAAAAAGCATGAGAACATCTCTGTAGGTCATGGTTTTTAATGATTCCTCAGTGACAGCAGGACAGCTAATCCTAGGATGAGTAAATAACTTAGTTAATTAGTTTGCTTTGATTTGATATGGTCAGTTATGCTGGATATAAAACTGCTTTTTTTTTTTTTTTTCTTTTAAGAACATTGCATTTTGACTAATGTAGAAGTAGCTCTTGAGTAATGTAGAGGTAATTTTGAGCATGGATCTTGGCTGTGATGGAAAATCTGGCTTTCTGATGAAGGCAGTTTTACTGCAGTGTCAGGAAAGCTGGCTGCAAATGTTTGAGCTGAAAATAGATGTTAAGTCCAAGGTGTTTGTAGAATATCTGATAAAGAAGAAAACAAAGATAATTGTCGATTTTATGTAAAAATCTCAAGGAAGTGATGAAAAAACCCAACAGCAGAGAATTTGCTGTTTACGTGCTTCTATTGAAGAGACAGGAAAATGGCATAAACAATAACATATAGAAAATACCTTATTTATTCTGTGTATCTTGCTATATACCCTTGTCCTGTAGCAGGACATGGTGTGAGCCAGCTGTTCTTTACTCATCAGAAATAGCTGTGTCTCTCTCTTTGTTTTAAATATATTCTGATACAACAAGGATTTGTTTCTCATACATCTAAAGAACAGGTTTAGAAGCTTAGGCATTCCTTCTGTTTCTGCCTAGGCACTGAAAGGAAAATATTTGGCATGACTCCAGTTGTGCTAGCTTAATTTGAAGGACCATCTTGTATCACCATGCTCTGAAAATTGCTTTTCATAAGTGATTTATCAAGTTCTGGCCTGGGTAGCTGGATGGTTACAGTGCTGAGTCAATTAAGCCTGCTGAGGGAAATCCCAGCTCAATTGCACAAACCCTTTTACATCAATGGAACCAGGATTTCTCATCATCATCCCCAAAGGTCCCATGGCATAGAAAACAAGGAGAGATAATCAGAAGTTGCATCAAAGTCTATTTAAGTTTCTCTACAATGGAAATTTTAAATTAATTTGGTAATCACAAAGGAATACGGTTTATAGAATTAAAAATGCAGGATTGTAATTTCATAACCTATTCAATGCATTAGCTTTAGTAATTGTATTATTGTTTTATTTATTAGCTTGCATTTTCAAAGGTTCTGCAAAGGTAAAGATTGTGATTGCAGTTTACAATAAGTGATTGTTTTTGCATTAAGTGTTTTCGGGTAAGGGAAGAGTAGCAAAGTTACTGAAACAATGGACAATCTCCTGTGAAACATCTTCTGTTTTGGTTCCATGAATATTTAGGAAGCTCAATGCTAATAATTCCCTTTTTGTTTTTCTTACAGCTAATTCCAGCCTTCTTGGAGGTGGAGGAGGTGAGTCTTTGCATAATGCTTAATTCACTTTTAAACAAACATGAAATATATGCTGGACCAATGCAGAGCTTAGTTGGTTATGAAAGAATATAAGTTCAAAAGTTGGAAGTATAAATTTATTAGATGGAAAAATTCACCAAAGTCCATAATCTTTCCTATCATCAAGAGGTAAGGTTTGCAACTGCTGCTGAATTTGGTTTCAACTCTGGGTCAGAGTAGGGGCTGACTAAAACAGAGTTGGGGCTGACTAAAGGAACTGCTGAACTGCCTTATGCTGTGTTGTGTTTTTAAGTATTTAGGCTTTTTAATTTACTCCAGGGAAATCTCAAATGTATGATTAATAAACTATTTTAACAGTTATGTGGAAATATTAAAATACGGTAAAATGTAATTTTAGTAAATGAGTGTGGCTTTAGATTTTTATTTTTTTAAATGTTATGGTTTAAACTTGGTTGCTTACCTTACTCTGCTTGTCAGAATAGTCAGGTAGATTTCAATACAAATCTTTGGTGCAAGTCAGAGATGCTACTAACGTGTCTACTGCTAAGGCAGGGATGCTCAAGTAGATATCATTGTATTGCTTCTAAATACTTGCATGCTGGTTTATTTTAGTAGATTGATGCTATTTTACTTTTGGTATTTCTGTAGCACTGTGGCTATAAAATCTACACGAGTGGTAAAAATTCAGGAAAGATGTACCCATAAAGAGCTTCATCTCAGTTTCAGTGACTTCCCCTGCCACCCAGAGGGAAGGGGGAGAGATCAGTTCTGGAAATTTCCCAGCGCAGGAGCAATGCAGGCAGCAACTAATGCTCCTTCCTGGTGGGAGTTAAAAAAACTCTATGATCAGAGATTACATATGTAAGGGTAAAGGAAAGGGCTCTGTAAAAAGACAGGCAATCTCTGTTGCTTGTGAGGCTGCAGGCTAAGCTGTCAAAGCTGTTGTTTTAACGGAACAGGCAGCTCTTATTTTGGACTAGGAAAAGGTGCTTGACAAATAAATAAAATCATCTAAATAAAACCATTCACGTTCCTCAGCTGTGTATCTGGACATTAAAGTACAGGGCAGCCTTACCTGTTAATCCTGTTGGATTAATCTGTTTCTTTTGATTTGAGTTAGTTGTTTGCAGTATACCAAATTTTTCTTTGTTTAAAAGATAATCCTTTAGGAGGTAATCCTTCACTAGCTGTTCCTGTTTCTGCAGAGCTGCTCCTCTACCTCCCTTCCAGCACTTGCTCCCAGCTGGTAACATTGCAAAAAAAAATATAAATCAATGCAAATGTTCAAGTTCTAATCAGGTTCCCAGAGCACTGCTGCTGCTGAAAGGATTTGGCTATTAACTTTCCATGTTATTTATTCAGCTGGACTGTACTTCAGAAGTTGATATCTGTTCAGTGTGGCCCTTGATAATGTGGCTCTCCCTCTGCAGCAGATGGGATGAGCCTGTGCTGTGGGTCAAATTAGGATTTTCCATGTATTTTATGTGTTAAAAGTGGCAATTAAAAGATGTTCTCTCCCCTTATGGCAGACTGACATGATGGCAGCCCAAGGTGCTGCTTCCCCTCCCTTCCTCCTCCTGCCCTGGCATCCTTTGGGGCTTTTACTGCCATTTTAAGAAATCAGTGCCTTTGGGGTTATGGGGAAGCTGCTGTGTGAGGTTGGGTTTGGGCATGCAATGAGTTCCTCTGGGTACAAGCTGCTGCAGCCCCCATGGCCAGAACCCCAGTCCCACATCCTTTGATCTCTGGTGGAAGGATAACCATGTACCCTCTTGCTTGTGGTACAGGAAAAATACCAAATCTGTCAGTTTTAGGGCTTAGAAGGTGACTGCTCATGGCTGAGGGGCTGCATGTGTGAAGGTGCCATCCTCCACCCATGGGTAGGGCAGCTGATGTCCTCAGAGCACACTGGCTTGTGATTTCCAAATTTTCTGAGTAAGAATCCTGAGAGTTTCATTGCCAAAGTATTCTAGATTTTGGGCAGGTGCCACAGGGTGCATGTTTTGAGAAGGGAAAAGTGTGTGCAGTCTGCAGGCCAGACAGGGGTACACAAAATGAAAGCAGCCCTGGCCAGCACCCACCTGACACAGGCAGATGGAGCCTGGAGCCCCTGGCTTTTGGAAAAATGGCTTGGTACTCTCCACAGGCATTTTTCTGGAAAAGAAATTGTTTGATTCCCAGTGGAATGGTTATGGATTTTAAATTCTGGGTGTATTTTTTTTCTTTTATCCAGAAGAAAGTGACGGTAGCACTCTGTGTGAAATATTGATAGTGAATTATTAAAACTTTATTATATACGTAAACACCAAAGCCTTCTTTTGATTGCAGGTGCTGAATATTTATGATAATGCATAATACCAGTGTAGTTTCTCCAATAATGGGATTCAGATCTCCTTGGTAGTGCTTGTTAATTTAATCTCTCTGTCACTGCTGGAGGTATGAATACATGTCTTAGTTTTACAGATAAAGAAAACTGGAAATTTCTGCTTGTCCAAGCTTATGCAACAGGTGCTGTGATTTTGAGCTGCTTTTGAGCTGTTCTGTGTTTGAAATCTTTTCAGAACTAAACTCAAATTAATTGGAAAGAGTTATTTGCACATCCTGATCAAATGTTTGCCAATCACTTTCCCTGGGTTTTAAAATCCATTTTCTTGAAGAGACCTGCTAAGAAAACCAATGGGCAGCATTGTGGGTGGACATGGTGCACTTGCTTGCAAGTTCAGGGGCTGATGGTTTTGGGTGGCTGCTTGTCTTCCCTGTGTCACCTCAGAGCCACATCAGGGCATCCCTGTACTTTGATTTCCCAGAGCTGGAGCAATGGTTTGTTCTTGCATTTCCCATTTAAATGCTGTCTGTTCATTTTCATGACCATTTGGAATGAAGAGATAAAAGCAAAAAAGATACCAGAAGCAATTTTTTACAGAACTGTTAATCATAAAATCAAGAAACCCACAATGGAGCCTTTAGTTAAATATAGATGTTGAAGGGTTTTTTCTGCTTTTCAAATAACTCTGAAGTTTCCAGGATTTCATTATGAGTTTGGTGAGTGAGCCTTTTTTCTTTTTCATTCTTTACTGTTTTTAATAATTGATTTTTAATTAGGAGGCATATTTCACTTTCAGGTCTAGATTTATCACACATTCAGCATCTCACTGCTAATAACTTGCATGGAGCATTATAACTTATTTGTGCATCATGTATTATTTGTCCCATTATGTTCAACACTGCAAAGGTGAAAAATTATTAAGAAAATTACTTGCATTTGGAGGGAGTGAACAAAAACTTGGTATTTTGAAAAAAAGTGTAAGCTCTTTTAAATGAGGTGTCCTGAAATTTGACTTCAGAAATCACAGTGCCCTATTTTGCATGGCAGTCTTTTTTCTTTACACTCTTTTACATTTGTGTCAAGGAATTAAAGCATATGACTTCATGTATTTTATTCAAGCAGAGTGAGCAAGAGCTGAGGTTTGTCCTCCCTTATGGCTTTGGGTAGTCTGTGGGGATTTTTTTGGGTATTGTGCTCTGCTGTTCCCACCTAGTATTCAGTTATTTTCTTCATGGTTCATTTTTCCTGTACTTAATTTGCTGACTGTAATCATGTTCTTGTTGCATGCTGATTTCTTCATTGACTTGATTTCATTGACCTTAACTTGAGGGTGTATTTAATTTTTTAACAAGATTTTGTTGCC
Source organism: Geospiza fortis (assembly GCF_000277835.1). Taxonomy (NCBI): domain Eukaryota; kingdom Metazoa; phylum Chordata; class Aves; order Passeriformes; family Thraupidae; genus Geospiza; species Geospiza fortis. The sequence goes on from NW_005054469.1 coordinate 796,066, forward strand.
TATGCTAGAATTTGGGAGATATCACCTTTTAGTGTGTCCTGTTATGATCATAGTTTCTTTCAGCTCTGTACTTAAAACTAGTAATTTTGTCTTTACAAACTCAGAGAGAGGACAGGTTATGTTTTCAGTCTCTTAGAAGCATCATTTGGACCCAGTTTAAACTTCTGGGTTGCCCCAGAATATCTGTCTGCTTTTCTGTTTCTCTCCATCTCTCTCTCTTTTTTTTTTTTTCCTTTTTTGGCCAGTGTAACTATTTTTTTCCCTAGGGCTTTTCCAAGCATGGAAAAAATTAATTCCCATATAGCCATAAGTATTTTAGCATATCTTAAATGTAGACCAGACCTACCTGTCCACCCTGCCAACAGTTTGTAGGCACAGTTTTAAGCAATTCTTATGGCATGGGGAACTTTGTGTTCATGGTCACAGCAGGGAGCTGGGTTTCTCTGTACTGCATTGCATAGACCCCATTTTGAACCTGGGATTTGCTGCTTTTATGTTATGTTATAATAGTGACACAAAAAAGTGTTTTCTCCTGAAAGAAATTAGCAGACTGACTTTTATCCTGGACTTGTGTCCCTTCAAATATGTCAACTGCTGCTTGCCAGCCACCCTGTCTATTTTTCAATTAATTGTGAGCTACTGAGCTAAAAAATCCAGTGATTATCCAGTCAGTAGTGTCAGGAAGGAACAGCTGACAAATATCTTGACATCCCTCCCCTTAGCCAGGGATAAATTTTTATTCTCATGGCTGTGCCTTAGGTACATTACTGACCATGTCCAGCTGTCTTCTGGTAGTTAAATCTCTAGCAAAAAAAAAAAAAAACCCAAGAAAGGAGGTTTTGCACTTTCTTAATAGTAACTTGACATCAGTTTACTGAATGGATATTAATGACACTGAGAAGTGAAAGTTGTACAAGAGAAAATTGGAGGCAGGAATGAGATAAGTTGCAGAGCACCCTGTAGCAATATATGACAGCAGAGGACTTTAAATACCAGACTTGCCCTGCACTCTCCCATTCAAAATGCGTAACAGGAAGAAGACAAGCCTGTTTTGTCCTAAACCAGGACTAGATGCTCTCTGTTTTGGATTTCACAGGGCTTGGGTTTGGTATTTACATAATTTAAATGCAAGAGAAGCAGGGGTTTAAATCCAAAGTTCAAATTTGTGCATGGCATGGGCATAACATGAAATGCATCCCATGAGAGGGAGAGGAAAGAGTTTGGGAAAGGAGCACTGACAGGATTCTTTCATCAAGAAAATAAGCATGATTATTTGGTATTTTTTATGTCAGTCTGTTGGCATGTTCTTGTATTATGTCAAATGCATTTGTCAGATTGGGGTGTGCTCACAGCAAATGGCTCCATGGAACAAACGTGCTTCATCTGGGGTTTCAGCTGCCTTCAAAAGCTTTCAGTTGCTTTGTACACTGCATTGTCATAGCCTAGGTATGTGGATAATGGCTATGAAGGTACAAAGATTTTCCTGGTGAATAATGACCACGAGGAGAACTGATAATGTAAAGCAAATGGCCATTTGCCTTTGTTGCTAATTAATCCTTTTTGCTTGAAGATTGCTGCTACAGTTCTGTAGGGTTGTTAAAGTGTTTTATCTCCTTTTACTCTTTGCATGCTGTTCTTTTTCATCTCTGTAAATAGAGTGGGTTTGAGAGGGCTGTATCCACAAGTTCCCCCACTGTGACAGTGCATCAGCCAATTAAAATGTTAATATTTATGTATTTTTTTTCTGCACATCTGTGATAGTTCCATTGGTAGGCCCTTTCAAGGTGTTTGGTTCAGCCCAAAATCTTGTTCTTCGTGAGCTTTTTTTGTATCAGATGACAGCAAATAGATTTCTCAGCAATTTAACATCTTTTGTAGAATTTATTCAAAGTTACTATGCAAGCAAAGTCTTCAT
>NW_005054469.1:797990-809702 GCF_000277835.1 Geospiza fortis
TCCCTCTCTCTCTCTTTCCATCTCTCTTTCCCTTTCCTTCCCTCTTTCGTTTGTGTATATATGTTTAGTTTTGGCTTTTGCCTTCTGTTATTGCAGTGGAGTTTTAGTTGAGCTTTAAATGAAAATTAGTGGATTTTCTCATTTCATAGTGCATCAAGAGACATAATGATGAAAGCTCTATAAATAAATAAGCACAGTTTATTTCAAAGGACCCTTAACATAAACTGCTCTGACTGTATTTAAAATGTGTGCTCTACTCTAGTTTCTTTTTTGTTTTTGTTAAAATATGATATATATTTTGTTCTTTGGCTAAATAGGGTGCCAGCTTCCTTTCTCCAGTCTTTTTATACAATCTTATGGGTAATAATCATAAACAGGAAGTCTCTGGATTGATTTTAAGTATTTCTCAGTTGTTGCCTAATTGTATCCTGCTAATTACTCTTTCCGAGCAGTTAGCTGAAAATAAATAAATAACTTTTATTTATAGGAATTGATACAGCTATATGATCAGTTTGGGTTTTTCTGATTTTTTTTTTAATACATGTTCAGCCTGTGATTCTTTAAAGGGGTGCTCCTGTTCCAGCTGGTGACACAGAAACATGACTGTTTCATTCATGAAAATAATCTAAGATTTTGTCCATCCAGACATACTCACCGCTGTCCTCAGCTTTTTAATGCTGCTGCTGCATTGCCTTAATTGGGCATTAGGAAGTGATGTTTTATATTTCACTCCTCAGTTACTGAGTGCTGAGTCCACAACAGTCTGAACTCACACTCAGTCAGGAGGTCACTTTCTGTCTCAAGTAGACCATTGCACTAACTCTCCTCATTTTGTTTCATTTCATGATGAGGTAATTACAGTGTTATGTACTCACAAGTAAAGCATGAAGATACACACTGTCTGCTGTCTATCTATACATGACTTTCATATATGTGTGTGTGTGTGCATGTCACTACAGATGTTTTTTATTTGATCTTGCAATTGCTTCATAAAGTCAGATTTAGCATGTGTGTACCTAAATAAATGCATAAAAATAGGACATTAATTTTCTTAGACTGGGACCTTTAGTTCGTGGTCGTTGAAAATTTGAGGCACTCTTGATATAAATCCAAGGTGAAAAGGCAGGTGGTTATGTAAGGAATGTATTTCTTTCCTTTTCCTTTTTGTTTCATCTTGGAGGATGAAACAAATCTGGGAGAGAGACCACAAACCTTCCCTAAATGACAGATACCATGTGATGTATGAGGCAATTCGCTGTCCATTTGTTACGTCAATGCAAAGTGATCTAAAAATGGAAACACTTTTTCCCCATACACACACATACATGTGTGTCTCACGTGTCTTGAATGTAGAAAACACATTTTTTTTCATTTAACAAGGTGCTGCTCAGTCATCTTGGGAACCTTCTCCCTGTTGCTGAAGGTGAGGGGCACAGTTGCTAAGGGAAAACAGGCTGGGAGTGCCAGAAGTGATGCACATCTCTACAGTTTGCAGTGAGAATGAAGTTGAGCATTTGAGTTTATATATGTACCAGTCTAGAGATGTTTTTTAAAATTAAGGATTTGGTTGGTTTCCTTAATGAAAAATCTGTAAATTGGGACATCTGTCAAAGTTGTTCAGTTTCATGCTGAACAATTTTGACAGTGTCCTTTTTGCTGAGGTAAGAATGAAGTGAACACGGCAGGAAAGACATTATTTGTTAGGCTCAAACAGTGGGTGGTGATGTTTTAAAATCTGTTATTCAGAGGTAAGATCTACAGCTATTTTCCTGGTCCTGAGGAGAACCAGGAAAGAAGGTCCTGTAAGAGGACCAGGATACAATGGGAGGAAAATGAGAAATGCAATTTCAAACATTTAAGATCGTTTTAATTGGTTTTACAGGGCGGTATTAAAAGAAATAGAAGTGAAATAAAGGAGTGATGGAGGTACTTGACTTGTAGATATAGAGGCACTTTTGAATATCAAGCCCTTTACTGAAGCTTTCATGCTGGTATGCTTAAATACAAAACAAAGTCCTTAATCACTAGAACGTTCCTTAAAAGTATCTGTAAGCCCCAATTGCATTAATTTCTACATCAAATGTGTATACAGGTGTGAGCATGAAGGCATAGAAAAATGGCACCAGCTGTTTGCTGGTTATTCTTTTAAAATGTGCACATCCAATAAAGTGAGAAAATGGGCATTACATGGCACTCATACCTCCCAGAGGGAGGGAGAAAATTACTGTACCACTGTCTGCTGATGTACTGACCCCACAGGTCAGAGATTGGAGATTGTCATGGTCCTTAATTCCTTACCTCCTTTAATGAAAAGAATTCACAATAGTTTCTTCTTTCTGTTTCTAATGAAAGTAATTACATCTCAGTCACTATATTTTCAAAGACAATTTTGAATAAAACTCAGGATTAAACTACAGAGCCAAGGAGAACCCAAGTACTGAAATTACAGATATTACAGAGTTTACAATTCTCCTCTTGCTGCATAGAATGAAGGAATATGAAATCGGGTCTGCATTCACCTCTCACCTTCTATTTCAAATTTTCTGCTCTTTCTGCAGAGCTTCACTGCTCATTTATGAGCTGCTCTTTCCTGGCCATATTTTTCCAAAGTTCTTTCTTCTAAGCAAAGTGCTTAAAGATTATAACCTGAAGCTTATCAAGAGCCAGGAAAATCTCTGGCAGAGTAGATGGCAAGATAGTTGAGTCTTGGAAAAATCTGTCCTCCTTTGTTTGCAGTGTTCTTTTCTTCCCTTCAGCTTTAAGAACCCTATATCAGACAGTGTGAAGTGAGATGAACTTGTGGCATAATACAGAAAATGAAGTGTTGTGATTGGTAATGAAGGATTAAAACTCTTACATCTGTGGAGCTGCTTTTTAAGAAACATTAGTGGAAGAACTGCATGTACAAGTCTGTCTTTGCAGTTGCACATCTTTTTGAATTTATAATATTGGGTGGCAATGCAGCTTAGAGTTGCTAATTTTCATTCTAGTGACATATGGAAGACTACAAAGTGGACAACTCTTGTGATGTAAGAAACAAATAAAAATCTCCCTGCCCTTTTTAGGGCTTCAACTTTAGCCTGAATGACTTTGTAGCAACAATTTAGACTTCATTTTTTAAAACCACATATAGTGGGGAAATAGTAACCTGAGATGTGAAGTGACCAGGGCCAGTAACTGCTGAGGAGGGCGTGGACGTGAAGGAAAACACATGGTAAGCCTCATTTCTGTGAGCATTATTATCATGGAGTCTAAATACTCCACAGACCTAATTACTTTGTGAACAGAGAAGTAATGTTTTCTCCAGTTTCCAGTTGGAAAATGAGACTAGGAAACTGTATGTTTTTCAGAAGGTCCATGTAGAAAAGAGCAAAAAACAGCTCCCTGAAGGCAAAGAGAAAATGTAAAAACTTAGATCAGTTTTGCCGGTAGAAATTTTGGTTCCTATTTGGAAGTAAGAGGAATTTTAATTTTTGTACGAGTGTTATTGGTAAAAACAAGATGATGTTTGGAGGAAGGGAAAGCATAGTCTGCTGAGAGCAACTTTCTCACAATTAGGCCTTAATTGGTGATACAGCAAATCCTCTAAGGGAATGGCAGGACTACCAACTGGAAATAAGTACTGCTAGATAAACAGTTCTACACTAAGGGACTAGAAGGGAATATAGAAGAAATGTGATGTATTTGAGGCTACTGCTGTTAATAATTCTAAACAGACAGAATTCACTGTTCTTGCTTGGGCCTTTTTTTTCATTATGTTATAGAAACACTGTTTATTTCTAATTTTAATTTATATAGTATTATTAAAAATATGTTTTAAAATATTTGATGATAAATTTTTTTTGCATTAAGAAAATATCTCATTTGATTAATCAAATCTAGCCTCTTTCAACAGTTGAAGAATTTCAATGTTTCTCCTACCAAAAAATGCTGTCTTATGATTATGTGCAGAATAGTTGGAATTTTTTCTTTAGAAAGTCACGTAATTTACATATTTTCCTTGTTCTTTATGAAAATGCCTCATAATGTGTATGGTTTATAATTCAAGTTTCCATTAAACCTGATTTTCTTTTTAGAATGATGTTTTTGCCATTTGGACTGGCAGATCTGTAGTGTTGTAGTTTTGGCTACGTATACAGTAGCAAAGAACAAAATATTTTTTGTCACACTTCTGTTACAGTTCAGTCTGTTCCTTTTACATTATCAGCTTGTTTCTCCGGGCTTCACAGAGGCATCTGCTTTAATTTTTATTGGGCAGGGCTGCAACTTAGCAAACCTGGGGTAAGCTTCCCAAATAATTCACAAATGTGGCTGATTAAATCAGTTATGTCTTGGCTGAGTGATCTATGAGCGTATTATGCACACACAATGTTAAAAGAATGTTATTAAGGTGCAAATCTAAGTACTTAAAGTTAGGAAGTGCCAAAATCCAAGTTGCCTGGAGGCTCACAGTCTCTATGCATGTGTGTATGTATATGATATTGACTTTAACTGTGCAACTTCACTGTTCTTCCAGCTGGAACATCATCTCAGTAATTCTCCTCGCTCAAACCAAACCCAAGGTTTACTTGTTGAATATTTCAAGTCTGGTCTGCGAACCAGTATTTGTTATGGTATATGGTTTGATCAGTAAATTAAAGATTTCATAGGTAGTTTATTTGTCTTCCCCAAAACAATGGTGTTACTTTCACCAAAAGAAGAAGAAAAAAACCAAACCCAGAGATTAACATCAGAATTCTAAGTTTAAGGCCCAGGCTATACAGCAGAGGGCTGATTTATTTGAAGAGTGGAAGTCCTTTAGTTTCAAAAAGTAGGTCTGATAAATACCAAGCAATTTTTCAAACTGGAGCTTGTGTAGTTTAGGATATCATGCCAGATTATAAATCATCCAGTTGAAATGTACCTTGAGATTCCCACCTTCTTCTCTACTTGTTCCCAGTCCCACTACCTGCATTTTACAGTGTATTGCTCCCTTATTCTCATCCATTCTCAAGACTGCAGGCCTAAATTTACACATTAAAGAGGAATTGGGTTTAGGGAGCATTTTTACTTAGACAATTTCAAACTGTGGTCTTAAAAAGGTGCTTTGATGTGATTAAGGAACAGAGAGCTGATTGAGAGAGGAGTGATGGGTGTGGAAACAAGTGTGGAGGGGAAGAGATGAGTGATAACTTCCTCTGCTGCTGGGTAATGTGAGACTGTGTTCTGAAACATTTGGGGTGCAGGAAGTGAGTGTCCCCTTTCTAACTTTTTGCCTTAATGTTCACTTCTAAAAACAAGTCTCCAGTCACAGTTCCTCTCTGCTCCTGGCTTACTGTCCAGTTCCTTTGCTGGGAAATGGTTTAATTTTAGTCCCAGGCCAATTTCCCATATTCTCTCTCTCTGAATTTGCATGACTGTGCCCTTTCATTGCCAGCTTTATTCTTATGCTATATCCTAATCACAGCCTTAGTCACCAGTCCCTCTCATCTTCAATCATATCATCAGCCTCTAAATGCCGGTAGTGGCACTTCCTCCTTTCACCAGTTCATGCTGGGATGAAGGGAAAAGTGTTCTGAGCAGGCAGTAATTTCTTAAGCCAAATGAATTCATTACTCAGGCAAATGAAAGAGAATTGCCGATTTCAGAGCTGCTGCAAGTGAAGAAAAAGTTTACAAAAGCCTACAGTTGTGGTTGTCATCTTTTGTTTATCTTCCCATCACAATTTTGATTTAAAACGTTTAACCCAGTCCAGCTGTACCACAGTGGTCACTCTGTCTGCTGTTCCATGGCTTTTAGGAATGAAGGTGGTATTGTCACTGTAAAAGGATAAAACCCCTGGTGTTGCTACCTTCTTTGTCTTTCTTCACCCTTGATGACTGGGCAGTAATTTCTCTGTGGGGATTATTTGTCCAAGGATGGGGCCCCTGTTCAATCCAGATATAACCCAGCTGCAGTGGAATTTCACCCTTCTCTGGGCTTACAAGCAATTAGCACTGCAGGCAGGACTGCCTGCCCTTGCAGGGAACAAAAGATGCAGCAGAAAAGTTTTCCCTGGAAATGGCAGCTGGACAATGAATTGGAAGATTAATCAGAAAATCATTTCAAGGCACTTTTTACAGCAAGGAAAAGTCACGTCCTCACCGTGAAATAAGATGAGAGGTCTTACATGTATAAGTTTATACATAGATAACTGGTGGAATGAGTCTCAAAAAAAGGGGTATTCTTAATAACACCAGCTACAGATAACAGTCATATGTGAGTTTTGAAGGAAATTTGCTCTGATGACAGGTCAGTTTTCCGTCAGGAGCTGGAAAATTGCAAACTTGTGATTATTCAAAAAAGATTATATCTGCAAATAAGATATACTAAGCAAATACTGTCAAGTTCATATGGGATATTATTGTCTTTCCCTTTGAGACTTGATTCAGCAGAAGCAGTTGATTTATTTTTTTTTCCCAACACAGAGAATGTGGATGTTTAGAGGGAAATTGATTATAAAGGAAATAAGTACCAGTGCACATCAAATATTAAATAGATTCTCTCTTTTTCAAAATTAGTTCCCAAATTTGATGCTGTAAAATTTTAGCAGTAGTGGGAGAGCTCCCAGAAGACCCTTCATTATGTCTCATTATTGCAGCATATGTGAGGCCATGGTACCCTTGGTTGCTGTAGTTCCTTATTTATTCAGGAAAAATATATTTCATGGCTGCACAGCTGGGTAACCTTCTGTATCTGTAGATTTCTCCAGAAACAATCTTTTCTATACCCATAATATCTTGATTTTCCTTAGAAAGGTCATAAACTAGGCTTTTTTCTTTTCTAAAAAATTTTTATTTCTTAACTACCTGGTAAAGTTTAATATCAGACCACAACTTCGTCTAGTGCTTCTCTGGGTGTTCTTAATAAAGGGAAAGGTTTTTGTCTTTTGGAAGGAGAAATTTCAAATTTTAGTATTGCAGCACAAGTATGGCAGAGTTCACACTCGCCTGATGACAGGTTTGCCATCAAGGATAAGAATATGACTGTACTTTTCTAAAAACAACCTGAGTTCTTAGTCAGGTGTTTTTCTCATTTATGTTATTTAAATCCTAATAGCTCATATTTAACAAGTTGGATCAGATCTCCTTTGGAACTCTTACCAAAAAGCTGTTTAAATAATATGTAGCTTTAGGTGTGAGATTTTGTTAAATATCTGTCCTGCCAGGGGAGACAACTGTGAGCAAGACTTGTTTGCCACAACTTTACAATTCTAGTGGTAATGTTTAAATTATTTCATAGGCATGAACTATCCAGGCAGGCTGCTGTGGTCCCTAAGAGCTTTTTTTGGCAAATTAATGCCCTAGAACTCAGGGACTATTTGTAGTGTAATCATTGAGGAAAGATGATTAAATATATGAAGCATTTAAATATGCATTTTAAGCTCACAGTAATTCCTTACAAATGGGAGTATCTTGGCATTTGGAGAACTACAAACTTCCAGTTTGTAGCTTTTCCAGTTTTTTGTGTGAACTTCCATTTGATGTGAAACAGAACCTTTGGGATCACACGTTTGTGGCATCCATGGTTGTCTTTGGTCGTGCTGAGTCTGATCTGTCATGGTGGTGGGATCTGGAGGTTTGTGAGTACAGTTCCCCCTAAGATGGTAGAAGACAATTGGAAAAACACTTGTTTGATTTAACCCTGGAGATCATTCCTTTCCCTCGTGTGACTGCACACAGGCATCGCAGCTGCTGATCTTCAGCAGGTCTGGGAAAGGGTACTCCAGCTATTTTAAAAGATTCTATATATAATCAGGGGAAAGCAAGACTCATTCAGACAGTAGCACTTTGCTTAGGTCACTCTTGGTGGATCATTCTCAAACTCCTCCCTGTCTTCTTTATTGTTACCTTGCAGCTTCATAGGCAGTCTTTTCAAGTTCATCACCATCTATACCATCATGCCATTGAAACATTTTCCCTGAAATCTTAGTTTATATTTTTTTGGTTGTTGGTACAGCTTTAAACCTGAAATTAAAGGATTCCTGTTGCTTTCAGCTGGGGAAGAAGCTGTCATATCATTCAGTGCCTCATCTGCGAGCAAAGCATCTGCCTGTGAAAGGATCAGGACGTGCAGGAGCTTTGTAGACTCATTAGTTTGTTCCACACTGCCCGATCTGGTTTTGCTTTTGTAGCACAAAACATCTGTCAACAACAGTGCACCTGAATTTCTAGGGAGAGAGATGCCAGCAGTACTCCTGCCTGCTCCTTTTTGGGTAAATCTCACCTAGATGCAGTTGTCTTGAAATTACAAAAGGGAGCAAATTGCTGTCTCCTCCTCATCTGTGGGAATAAATCAGAAATGGGAGCTGTGGGCTTGGCATTTAAGCATTTCCATTTGTAGTACACTGACATACTAATGATGGTAATTTTGCATTTGTTACTACATGCCTAATCTAATTAAGTTTCTCTTAGGGTACAATTGTTGTTTTCTGTATTTAATTATGTAACCACCAGGTGCAAGTGTTAATAGTAGCTGAATTGAGAAGGCAGTCTTTATCTTTGTACTATGTAAGAATTTTTTTCTGTATCTTCAGCTTCCAGTGAAAAAAGTGCTTACAGTATTTGATTGCTCCAAGGACTTCTAGTAGCACTTCTGATTGATATACATAGGAAACACTAATGAGGACTGAACACTTATATTACTCTTTAATTTAGATGTGTTCAGAACCATTTATGAGCTCTTCATTTTTTGGTTTCAGGTGTTGCAGTAGTTCAGACTCCCTTTCCCAGCTATCCTGTTGATTTTGAAGGTTGGCAGACTTGCCACACTCTGACAGATCTGCTTCTGTCTGTTTGAAAAAGTCTGAACTATGTAGGGATTTGTTGTCTGAAGCTGAATTTCATGGAGCACTGGCAAAACTGCTTCTGTGACTGCCAGCCTGGCTCTGTGAACTTTTTGCTACCATTTCACCAATGCTTGTTCAAACATTTTGAAAGAGTTTTCAGCAGAATTCTTTGCCTGCAAGAATAAACTCAAGTATTATTTTTAAAGCTCAAGGATCTGAGCTTTGAAATGATGTTAAGAGTGTGCTTGGAGGCAATTGACTCTCAAAAGGTTTTGAAATTATAACTTTAATTTTTAAATAAAGTGAACAGGAATTGCTGTAAATGTTTCCACCTTCAGATTGGCAATTGTTTTAATCTACTAAATTAAAATAAGTAAAGCTTGTATTTTCTAGCTTCTAGTCAGTCATCAGTAATCTATAATTAGACAAATTTGGCATTGAGTGTAATAGAAAAATTAGATAAATGATTGATGCATGTTTATTCTAAAGCATAAGGTACCCATGCAACATTCCCATTACTAATGAAAGAAAATTGTCTGCAGAAGCCTTTTTCAGCCTCTTGGCATTTGTGAACAAGTATACATGTCTTAGTAGAAGTATGGCCTGTATGTACCATTGGTTCAAGCCTGCTGCCAGATGCCTTCTTCTCTTAGATACTTTTCAAGGATTCATTTAAAGAAGGATTTTGAGCTGACCATGGATGACAAGTCAGTGGTAGTGAACCAAAATTCACTGCTTTTCATTTAAGGATCCTGTGGGATCATTTTACCTTGAGCTGTGAAGTGTGATTTTACACTTGAACCATTTTCAGTATAGAAACATAAGAGTTCCAGTTTATTCTGGGGCAAGAATGACAGAATCCATTGGTTTAGTTCTACATCCAGGTAAACAGGCTGTCTTTTCTTTTTTTTTTCCATTAAGCTTTCCAGGGCTGTTAATGGTAGAGAATTCCCCCACTCCTGCCATCTTTGAGACCTAAGTTACTTCAAGTTTAGCTTGTTTCTTACCCTTCAGGCCTTTACTTCAAACTCCACTCCTTTGATGGTTTATCACAGAATTTGCTCAGAGGCTTCCATTTTTTAAGGTAGTCTTTTAATTACTACTGATTATGCACTGCATCAGAGAAAAGTGGTTGAAAACTTTAAAACCACAAATCAGCTATTCATCAATGGGTTGCAGTAATGAATGCTAACATACTGTTTCTTCAGGAAGAGTCTGTTAGGGACAGAAGACCATGTTTCACGTGATGTGAAAAATAGTAAGCTTCACTTCTGAGAGCAGCTTGCTAGAGTTAGTGGTCAGGTTTCATTAAAAATTCATTCTAAAAATATTAGAATAGGTATGTTTGGTATTAGTTCATAGAAGTCTTCAAATTAGTATCAGGATTAGGTCAGCAGATTAGTATCAGGATTAGTGCTTTCTGGCAGCGAGGCCTGACACTGATGGCAATAACAACTTTTCACTTAGTTCCTCTATGCTTTTGGCTTTTGGATTAGTTTTTCCATTATTCCTGTTCCAGGAGCTGCTTTTCCCCCAGAAGTACAATGATTTATTTGGGTGATAATACACAGGCTGTGGTATTTCAGAAGCTGTTATCAGTTTCCATGTAGGGATGCTTGGAAAAAAAAAGAAAATCGCACTATCTTGCAAAAAATATGCTGGCTTCATTAGGTGCAAAACTGTCTCAAATGGCCCTTAAGCAGTACTTTGGCTTCTCCAGCTTCTCAGCATGAAAACATATCTAAGTAAGTTATATTATTTCAGGACAGTGAACAGCTTGCTTCAGATCCAGCAACTGTGTTTATTCTTTGGTTTTGGTTTTTCTCCCAAGTGAAGAATGTCACTCTGCGCTGTTTACATTTACATCTCAAAACAATTAAGCTAAAACAGCTTCTTAAGACTGGGAGCTGGCTTTCTCTCAGGGAGAGCTTTACATTCAGTTTCCAGAGTCATGCAGTAGATAGACTTATTTTTGTGGCTTTTTTTTTTTCCCAAGCTGGTGTGATTTCCTTTATGTTCATCTTTCTGAAGATGTTTGAATGCTGTTGATTTTGAATTGTGCATATTGGTAGGAACACTTAGATGTATTTTCTGTAGAGTGCTTTAATTATGAGAAGAACAACCAACTGATTTATTCTGTATTTGGTGATATTTCTTATTATGTCTTTGGATATCTCACTGAAATACCTTTTTGATGAAAAAGCAGAGTAGTAAGCAGTAAAAGCTTTCCTGTCTTTGATTGCAGGACCAGGTACTAACAAAATACAGAGACTTACTCCTTATATTTTTCCATGTCCTTATACTAGAACCATTTGTGAAATAGATGAACAGGTTTTCTAGTCTGAACTGATTTATAGCATAATTGTGTTGTTCTAGTGCTTCACAGCAATACTACAATACACGGAGAACTTTGAACAGACCCAGTGTTGCCATGTTTTAGGGCACCATCCTGCTCTCTTCTTTCATCCCTTCCCCATTTCCAGATTTCATCAACCTACTCCTGTGCCGTTGCAATACATGTTGATGAGTGGGCAGTCCAATACTCCTGTGCTCCCTCTTACAAGTACTGATGTTTCTTTCTCAGAAGACAAAGCTTTAAAAATAATTTTGCCCCAGGGCAAGGCACTGGGGTGAAGATTTAGAAGTCTTTAAAGTTTAAGACCTTCTGAGCCTTCTTGTTTCTGGATTCTGATTCTGTTTGCTCCTTGTGGGGTGAAGGGGATGCCTGAGGTTTGAGTGACCTGCCTTCTGTAGGCAGTTGCTTCCTCCCTACTGTTCATTTGCAGAGGCAAAGCCCTTTTTTGGCTGGGAGCAGCGGGTGGATGCGCAGGATTTTGGCTGGGAGCAGCGGGTGGATGCGCAGGATTTTGGCTGGGAGCAGCGGGGGGAGGGGCCGGGTTTTGGGT
>NW_005054469.1:809712-821784 GCF_000277835.1 Geospiza fortis
GCGGGTGGATGTGCAGTATTTTGGCTGGGAGCACCGGGTGGATGTGCAGGATTTTGGCTGGGAGCAGCGGGTGGATGTGCAGGATTTTGGCTGGGAGCACCAGGTGGATGTGCAGGATTTTGGCTGGGAGCAGCGGGTGTTTGTACTGCATGAGCTGTTGTACAGCCTTTGTGTGGCATCTGCTGCAATTGCCTCCCAGCAGGGCCATGGGAAGTCTTGCTGTATGTGCAACATGGGACATCAGTTTTGTGTCCTGTGTTTGTTATTCCCTAAACACACACTACCCAGGCTCTTTGAAGTAGGAATGATCCTTTACAGACCTTCTGTCATCCTCTGACCTGAGCAAGTTCCCTTTGAAAAGTCCAGAGTGTTTTTATGTCCCTCCTACTTGCCAATGGGCAGAGCAGGTGTGAAGCAGGGCAAAGGGGGTCTCAGCTTCTTTCAGTCTGAAGGAGACCCTGATTTTCTTTGTGTGTTTGTCATGCCCCTGCCTGGCGGCTGTCCCTACAGAGCTTGAGGGCAGCCTGCTCCCTGGAGGGGTAAGTGGTCAGCAGAGGCAGGCTGTGGGAAAGGTGCTCCTGGTTCCCAGGGCTGGTGCTGTCACCTCTGACATTGCCTGTGGCCCCAGCAGCCACGCTTGAGACCAGCATCATTTCCTCCACTGGTTTTGCAGGCGGTGCAGTCCCAGCTCAGAGGTCTGCTGTCAGCAGGGGTTCAAAGGGCATCATGTGGGATTTAGCCACTGTTGCATATACAGTTCAGAATAATTTTCTGCTCCTTTGATAGCTCTTGATGCGTTTTATTCAGTTCCAATCTAATCAACTTAACTGTTTTAGCACATTGTCTTTCTTCAGACCTTTTACAGAAGGCTGGTGTAATCTCTCTTAAAAAGAAAAAATAATTCCCCTTTCATCTTTCTGGGGAGATCACTTTATTCAAGTGTAGTGACCTGGCTTAGCATTTGATAACTAATGTGTCACTGAAAGTTCCTCATTACGGCCCCAGCTTGCAGACCACCTGGAGTGCTCCATTATTAATGTGAACTTCAGGTTCAATTTTTAGATGTGTGCAGGTGCATGTGCACTATTCATTGCAGGCTGGTGACACTTGCCCCGTGAAGGGACAAAAGTACATGTGGCTGAATGTGTCTTGCAGGCCTATGGAGCACTTATTGTTTTGATAACAGCCATAAGACAAGTGTAAGCACTGAGGCTCCAGCTCTGTGTTGATTATAATCTAACTTTTGCTTTCCTTGGCAATCATCCTTTGATATATAGGCACTTAATCTCAGTGCCTGGAGAACAGAAGTAGAGAAGCCAGAGAGGGGAGGATAAAGGGGAAGCCACGCTCCGGTTAAACCAATAACATGGGAAAAGCTTAGTTCTTATTCCAGATATCCATGGATCTTTGGATGGTAGATGATAGTTACATGGCAACCAGGCTCTGCAGGGCCCTCCAGGTTGCTGCTTGTTGTAGTGCAAGATGTAAGTAATCTTGTTGATGCAGCCAGGATGCTGTTAAGACGATGAGTTTAGGAAGGATCTTCCATCTCCTTGATGGAAGCTTAATTTTGTCTGGGTTTTTTTTTTCAGTAGTTGCTTAAGCCACCTAAACTCCTCTAGCCATCCATCTTTGCGTCCTGAAATCACATAAGTGACCTACTGAATTAAATCTCTGATCTTAACTTGTTTGCTTTATAGTCTAAATAAATGAAAAGGCGGGAGATAACAGAGTCTAATGTTGCATACAAATCAGCAGAGCTTGGTACAGTTGCAGGGTTATTTATTGGTTTTACTGAGGTTTGATTTTCAGGGTTATTTCCCTTTTCTTTTTAAAGGGGGAATTTCTTTGTGGACTTCTTTTTGTTTTGTTTTCTTTTAAAAGAAATATGGAAATAGCAGAAGTGGGAGGAGAGGTGGATTCGTAGGAGCAGTGGAGCTGGAAGGACAAAGGGAGATGGGCTGAAAAGGAAAGGGAAAAGAATAGTTCTGAGTGTGTGAAAGGGAGTGGGAGGAACAGGAAATCAGAGTGAGGGTTTGCAAGCACTGCCAAGTGTGGGCAGGAGTAAATTGGACAGGGAAGGAAAATTCCTGAAATGTCTTTTTTTCTTTAAAGACACCAGCCTGATTATAGTAAAATAGCTTCTGCTTTACTCACTGAGGACCAGGTCTTGACATACTGTATCTGCTAAAAACAAATAGTGGAATACATTAGTAGATTTTTTTTATGAAGAGCTAAAGCACAAAAAAGGTACTTTCTTAATAGTTTAGTATTTTAAATAAACATCTACCTCAAGTGCCAAAGAATTAAGGGTTTTAAAATCATATCCATCTTTATATGGTTTGTGTAGTTATTCTTTGTAGTAATTTTACTCTTATTTAAACTGAATATATACTGATTTGGGTTTTTGACACATTAAGAGTGGTGCTCTGTTCTTCTCACAGGTTATTGTAGACAAATTAGAGTCAGGGCATTTCAGACTAAGGTTTCTAGTTATGGCCAGTAGCAGTAGAAGAATGAAAACTCTGAGATGACGCTAAAAATTTTGGTTTTCCTTTAAAAAAACCCCATTAAATTAGATCTCTAGGCACTGATTTTCTAAATTTGCTGTTATTACAGAGATTTTGCCTTTTGGAGTTGTTTTCAAATAAGTGGATATACCTATCTTGTCACATGCTAAAGTGCCATTTAAAAGATAAAAGAAGTCTAAAATTTGATTGAATAGTTTAGAATTAATTTAAAATACCAATTAATGCTATTTAATATCTGATTTATTTCTCCTCCACACCTTAAATATTTATGGAAGAACATCCAAGAATTTGTATGGAATATTTAAAACATATCTGGTAAATGCCCCTTGTGAAATAAATTATTTTTATTGCAATTTAGAAAAGTACATATTTAATAGTGAAATGCTTTGCTTATGTACTTACATAACTCCAGTGTATAATACAGGTCCAAAGGTCTTTAATTACTTATAAAGATAGGACTTTAATGACAAAATAATGGCTCTGGTGTATCTGTACCACTGGGTTTAGACATTAGAAAGGTTTCATATCTTTCAACTCTTCCTTATGTGATGTTACACTGGTGCCCCAGACATTTTTTTAATGCATGAGCAATCAACATAAGTGAAAACTAGAAAGCATTCATGGTAAGACAAGAGGCAATGTTACTTTCAATAAGGTGACTTCAGAGAACTCTCACACAGATATTTCACTGGGGACATTCTGGTTTGACCTCTATCTCACCATGCCTTTTTTGTTTTCGCTCTCTATTTTTTTGTCTTTTTTTTCTCTTATGATTAAAGAGAGGAGGAGGGGTTTGTAAAAGCCCTCCAGAAAACTGACAGTTCCTTGTAGAATTGTAGGTCTTTCTAATTTCCATATATTTTCCTGCAGGAGAATGGCTTTCTAAGAGCACGTTAGCCTTCAACCTTGGCAGGTGTAGAAGTACATCTGCAGTATTGTGATTGAAATGTTATACCTGCTTATTCTAAAACTGACATGAGAGGTGACAAATGACAGAGGCATTACTGGGTCAGGTGAAGTCTTTGTCATAATCCCTTTTCCCTGAACTTTCAGCTGGTGCAGCAAAGAGAATCCTGTTTCGGGGATTATTAACACCACCTGCTACAAAATTCCTTTGGGAAGGACTGGAATGCTTTGGCTTCAAACCCTGGCTTTGAAACATGCAGGAAAATGGCACAATCTCTGCAGACACTCTAATGACTACTTTGGGTTTGGTATAAGCCAGCCTTTTCACTGCAAAAATGTGTTACTAAGGATATAAATGCTGTTTCTCCCATTGCAATGTAAAAGTGAATTTTCGGTGAATTCCTTAAGTTCTTGTGTTTGACAGGATTCGGAGGTACAATCTGCTGCAATGACTTGTGCAGCAGGGTTGAATTGATCTCTGGTTGAAGCCCCTTAGTTTTGGGTTGCATGTAGAAAGCTCTATCTCCATTATACAGGATTTTTTACTTCTCTTTCTTCTCAAGCACCGTTTCGTGTTTTGTAAGGTTTGCTTTGTGTCTGGTTCATCCAGAAGGCAGTTTCTTCCCTCAGGAAGAAAAAGTGGAAAGCCTGTGGGAAAAGTGTTTTTCTCTTTGGTCGAGCGCTTCTGTCCTACTTCTCTTGTGTAACTGCAGCCCGTGTGCAGGGCAGGAGCACGGTGCCTCCCTGACTGGCTGTGGGGAGCTGGAGAGCAGAGATGAAAGGTACCTGACCAGAAGCTGGGCATCAAGTTTGACTCCTGTTCACCTCCCATTCCTGTGCTGGCTTTTGGATTTTTTTCAAAGCCAGATGAGGAAAAGTGCCTCCTCTTAGTCATCAGCATTGATAGGACTAGAATCCTGCTGGAGCTGCCTGAGGCAAAACAGGCAGAGCAGAGGAACAGGCAAAGTCCTGGGCTCTTTTCATCACAAGCTCTGATTGCAGGTCCCCCTGGAACTAGGAGGTGAATCTGTTCCTTTGTATTTCTGAGTGAAGTGAGTGCTGATTGATTTGTCAAGTGATTACATGCTCAGATGAGATACTAGGATGTACAGTTTGCTTCCATTCAGCACCACAGCAATGCCCAGGCAAAACTTCATACAGTACAAAGAAGATTGTAGTCATTGTAGGAGAATGTGTACACAGAAATCACCTTTCTGAATGGCTTTTTTGAGCCTTATTCACCATTGCCTCTCTTAGTTTGTTTTCCCTTGGCAGAGTTTTCTGACTTTGCCCTTGCAAAAAGCAGAATCTGCTGTGTAACTCATGGCCAGAAGGACCCATTTCAGATAAATAATCCCAATGTGCCCTGAGTTAATTGCCTTTTTTTGGGTATGTCTGTCTTTTTCAACATCAGGGGCTGTAATGTGTACCTAGGCCATGAGGAGGTTTCAGCTTAGCAAAAAGGTACTGGTTGCTTGTCATGTTAATATGTTGGGAGATGTTGCTCCAGTGAATATGAATCCCAGCAGGTTTTCTTCTGGCAGAAATGTCCTCTTTCTCTCTCATAATTAATCCCTCCAAGCCCCAACTACCCACAGTTTGTTCTTGGCTGACCCATTTGTTCTGCCATCCCTTGTCTGACATCAATGCATCATACAATTTACAGAGTCAAATTTACAGTGTTAGGGAGTCTGCAATCTCCTGTAAGACAAAGCTGTTTTCTACAGTTTTAAGATCTGAAACCTAAAAAGAGATGGCATGTTGCAGAGATTTTAGGAACTATGTGGGAAACATTGGGTGCTGTTTACTACAGTAGTGATTTCCTAATATGTGTGTTTCTTGAAGGGTAGCTCTCAATATCTGAGGCATAATGTACTACGAATTGTTTTTTTTTCTTTTAATTCAGAAGAGGATTTTTGTGTAAAACAATTGGTATTTATGATGTGGTGTGAATGTAGTATAGTATCTGAGCTAATCTTGGAGTCTTTTTTAGAAATTTGAGGCTATTTAAAACAATTCTTGGCATAGTAGTTGCATTTCTAAGCAGTGGCTCTTTGCTTTGGTGGAAGCAGGGTTTTTTTTTTCTTCTATTGCACATTAATCACACATGTTCAGAAGAAGTGACTCTCTGATTAAGGACATTGCTGTAGCAGAGGAAAAATAATAGTTTTTAAAGTTTTATTGCCATCAAGCCACTACTAAAATTAATGTTTTTTTATACGTGCTAAGTCTTGAGTTCCTTTGAAGTTGTGGGTTTGAGTTGATTGTGAGCTCAACCAAAGCTCTTTCCCCTGCAGTTTGGGTGTCTGAAACCTGAGAAATAGCAACTAATTATTATTTGGCCAGGATCTGGTTGGTTGCCAGATTGAAACTTTTGGGTCTGAAAGTGGAGCAAAGAATATATGGTCATAAGCTGAGAAAGATGGAAATTGATAAACCAAAGGCAGCCTAAATATTAAATATGAAATTGAGTTTTTTCCATGTATTGGTAGAAACACCAATACATGGAGGGGCTGAACTGGTGAGAATAAAAAACAAGATTGCTGAGCTGGAGTGAGTCGGAATCCCTCAATTGTCTGCAAGTCACTTGGTGGTGGTTGGAGGCTTAGGGAGTCCCTTGGCACTGGCTTTCTTTGCCTCAGGGGAAGTGTGGGTATCTGTCTATCCATCTAAATATGTTTGTATACACAAATATATGAATTTAGAAAATTTCATTTCAGTTTTCATGCTCTCACTTTTTTGACACCTGTTAGAGTTGCAAAGGGTTGTTTGAAACGGGCTGGGTAAAATTATCTAAACTTCTGGGACTTGCAAGAACTCAAAACACAACTAAAAAAACTTGAGGTGTGTTTTGAAGTGATGTATGGACACAAAAGGGATTGACAAGCCCCTCAGCATGGGCCTGATCTTTTGAAGTCTCAGAACAATATAGCTTTGGGGTGGACTTTTTTGTTTGTTTATTCCTTCTCTAGAAGCCAAGTTTCTGAGTTTCTCTGAGGGGTCCAAAAAACCACTTTTGACTCATCGTAGGGCAAAATAATGCTGCTCTTCTGTGGTTTGTCTTCTCAGTGCTGGCATGGAACCCAAACAGAATTCTGCCTTGTTTTGCTTGAGTTTTGTAACAACCTCTCCCAGTACCTCCTGAATTACCAGTGGTAATCCAAAACACTAATATTCCTTCCAGATGGAGATGGTGGTGTCTAGGTACTAACATAGATTATTTAGGAAGTGAGGAGAAATCCTAAATTAATACCAGAAAATACTAAAGGATGTATTGTTGTTCTGGTGTCCTCAAGACAGAGCAAGGGAGGATTGTGTGTCTTCCCCTTCACTGCTTCATGGACAGAACAGGGAAAAGGGGAGATGTTTGCACAGTCTGAGAGGAAATCGTGTTCTTATTAGAAAAAAGGCATGAATAAGATGAAAGGGACTATGTGCAGTACTTAAATGCTATCTGTATTGCTGCTGGATCACGACATGAAAGGGAGGCCTTTGGGGAGGAAGCTGCAAGACAATACAGCCTTTCTGGGCACAAGATCATTGTCTTGTGTCTGGACTGATCTCTGGAAATCTAGTTCAGGGAGTAATCTTAAACTTCCTTTAAACATCACTGACTTGTTGAAGTGGTCAATGTTTTCATTCATTTTGTTGACACGTTTTGTGGCATGTTTTAAGACATCTATGGCTCTCTACTGATGTACACAAACAAGGACAGGCAAACCAAAGCCAGGCTCTGCCCAGCAGTTTGTAGATGTGAGGATTTCACTCTGCACTGGCCATGTGCTCAATGCTTAACTTCATTTGGACAGGATTGTACATTTTTTAAAATAAATATTACATATTAAAAATATGGCAGTCTGGAATATGCCATTTACAAAATGGAAAGAAATCTGTCTTTACTTGCAAAAGTAAAGATATCCCTCATAACACAGAGAGGGAATATAACTTGCTCCTTTATTCCACGGAGATATTTTGATGACCAAAGCAGATACAGTATTCCTGTGTGTTATGGTTTTCCTTAGAGTTAGGTATCTCTTTCCTTACTTTAGTGTTTAACACTTAATCCAACATACAATCATCTGTGTTGGAGTAATTTATTTTCAATCCTAAAAGGTAAAGAGAGTGCTGATGTTCACCCAAGTTTCTTTGGCACATACATGTATCTCTTCCTGCAAAGTGCTGCAAATAAAAAGTAATTCTCCATTTCATTAATGCACTTCAGCTTTGTTATTTGAACTTCCTGTCTCATATATGTAATAAATGAAAAGGAAATGAGACTTTGGAGAAGATAATGTAAACACACAATATTTCTGTGGTTTGACTGAAATGAAATGAATGCCTTTTGTAAAAAGCTAATTACTGCTTTCAGAACCTAACATGGACCTGGCCAAGTCTGTAGTGCTTCCATTATTTCAGGCATCACCTTTATGAAATACAGTATATCATACTGTAAATATAAAGGTGCTTTATTTTCTGCTGACTTTTGCATGTAAAGCAAAAGGAAAACAAAAACCAGTTTTCTTCTCTCTTGAGTTTCGTCAGTCTCATCTCATCAGTCCCTTAATGTTTGTTGACTTAGAGATAGGAGCAATTTAATTTTTGGTACATCACGTTTCACTGTGAGGGTGTGTTCTTATGTGTGCTGCATGTAGGTAAAATAAACTGAGAATAAAGTAACTTAAACATAACACAAAAATATTTAAATGAGTGCTCAGGCCTCCCTGCTTGTAACCTCTTCTCTAATTCTTAATTCTTTTGTCCTGGATTATTTTCCCACCCTTCCAAGTAGGAGTTCCACAAGTCCATGTTTCTGTCTAGTTTCCTTCCTGTGCCCCCAAGCTCTTGTGATTCAGTCCGTAGATTAAATAGTCCAGACGTGTTCTTAAAGTATTGAATTTGTTTGGCTGAAACTTGTTCCTCTTTTTTTTTTTTTTTTGTTTTTTGTTTTTTTTTGTTTTGTTTTTTTGTTTATTTGTTTGGGGTTTTTGTTTGTTTGTTGGGAGTTTGGGGGCTTTTTTGTTTATTCTAAAGTGTAAAATTTAAAATCTGTGAAGACAAAACACTTTCTCTGCTGCGTGTATTTTGCCTTTGAATACTTAATTCCTGTCAGTTTTGACCACTGTCTCTCTGTTTATATTATACAATATTGGGATTGCTGAGTGATAATTTTTTCATGTTTTTATCCTTCTCCCCTTGGGCAGTTCTGTGGGCTAGGGGTTGATAAGTAGATAAGTTCACTCAACCAAATGCCTGTTAGCCTCACTTTTATTTTTAGTTTCTGCATTTTGAAAAATAGAAAAAACCCTCTCTTTGGTTTTGAATCTGATAAAATGGCCTAGACCTAATCTGTGAGTAGCATATTTAGATTAGCTTCATAATCCTTGGAGAAGGAAGTATTTGTTAGGTGATTTGTGTATGTCACTTCTAGATGACAGAGACGACTTTGCAGGAATTGCCTTTGGTCTTTTAATGGCAATTAAAAAGCTTTTTCTGCCCTCACTAAATACATGAACAAGGGCATAGTAACTGCAATGCTTGTCATTTTAGACATTTCACCTACATTGTCAAAGTTTCACATAGACTATTTTTAAAATACAGAATTAGTGCTATGCTGTCTGGTTTGTGTGTTTGCTTGGGAGTGATAAATAATATATCAACATCAGAAATACTGTGTCCAGTTCCGGGCTCCCCGGTACGAGAGAGATGGAGCTTAATTGGCTGTTAAAGGCTTTCCTGTAGTCTGAAATATCTGAGAGCCTCCACACATCCAGCAGCTACAAAGGGTTTGGGGAAGGTTGGCCCTGGGTTTTTAAAGATACAGGAGTCTGAATGATTAAAGTGAAATACCTTTCTCATGCCAGAAAGGGATTCAAGATGCCTTTTAGCATCCTGTATTTCTCGGTTTGCTTCTCATGCCAGTGGTTTTAGAAAGACAAATGCAGAGAAATGTGTCAAACTCAAATATATTTAAAACCTGATCTTTGAGAAAAGGTTGACAGATGTGGATTTGTTCTGTATAAAAGAGAACAGTGATCAATTGTTTTCTGTGCCTGGTGGCTACATTAGCAGAAAAAATGGCTTAAAGTTGTAGTAAGGGGAGAGACTTCCTCCTAAATCTAGGAGCTACATAAGCATTAAGTAGTAAATAGGCAGAAAAGCTTTTTAAATATTGGCCAAATATTTTGCAGGGATGTTATTTGTTAAATAATATTTATTTAATGTGGATATTTAAGTAGCAACAGGGAGAGTAAGGTGATGACCTGGTGACTTCTTGAGATCTGTTCATAATTCCTGTGCATTCTGTCTGCAGCAGTATCTCCTTATTTACATCAGCATATTAAGAGACTTCAGGGAATTTTTTGTGTAGAAAATCCACAGTTTCTGAGGAATCCTTCATTTATTTAGATTTATTTAATTGGACATCCAAGCAAAGGAAGTGTCAGATTATAGAATTGAGCTTTATTGCTGCTGGATAAGGAGGGGAATTAAGAGATTGCCAGAATTGCATAAACCATTTGAAGTGCAGCCTTCTTGAAATGCCTTGTCTGGATGATCCTTAGAACCATCCACTGTGGAGGTTGGTGGGCCCACAGGAGAAAGTCCACAATGCTCCCCTGGAGGGAAAACCCCTCATGCAAAACCAACCTTGTTAGGGTGCAAGAGCCGAAATGAGGGATGTGGGACTCCAGGGGCTCTCCAAAATGCAGTTTATTCTATCCAAGAGGTTACAGCAGCCCAGGGAGGTGGGTGACAGAGCTGTGCCCACAGCTGTCAGCTCCAGCTGCAGGCAGGCCTGGAGACCCTGAGTTTAGGTTACAATGCATTGTAGACTTTCCTTTGCTGAGCATCTTAATACAGTAGAACCAATCTATACCTTAACTTTTATCTATAGCCTATTCTCCAATCTGTAATTACCATATCCATGTTTCTATTCTCCAATCACTCAAAGTTAGTACATTACAGTTTAAGCTAGAAGTTGGTTTTCAGTTTTCTTGCAGTGGAAAATTCTGAGACCTTTTTTCTACTTGCAACATTTGCTGACTTGTTTGCCTGTGCTATTTTTCTGCTTGGTAGAAACATCTTCTTGTTTGGGGTGGGCTTATCCTTTGCTCTAAGTCATAAAAACCCCTTCTAACTAACACACCCTTTGCCTCCTTGGTTAGCCAGTAAGACTGGCTCAGCAATTCTTTTCTTCTATATCAAAACTCATTTCCATCTCTATTCCTTCTTCAGGTTCTGCATTCAAAAATCTTTCTGCCAAGGATACATATCTGTGAGACTTTCTTGTCAAACTTTCATCCTTCCCATTGTCAGGGTGAGGAAAAAGGCTTCTCCTTGCTGTGACATGCAGATTCAATGTTTCCCATTGGCCCTTCCCCCTCACTCCACCCCTGTGCCCTCATCCCATTGGCTGTAGTGTTCTGCCCCACCCCTCAAAATCCATATATAAACCCCTGCTTTCCCTCTCTGAGGGGCTTTTCACCCCTGGAATCTTTCAAGGAGGAATATCAATCAAGGCTCTCTTTGGAACCCCACACAAAGATCCCATCTCTCCATGCCCATGTCTCTAAGGTGGCTTTTGGGAGGCGTTTCTTTGGGAAGGTCATGGCGCTCTGTGCAATGCCCGCTGCGACAATCCACATCTTCAGCATGTTTTTTGTGAAATCAAAACAAATCCCTACAGGCCCCACAAATCTGTTTTCATAGGATATCAGCAAGCTAAATTTTATATTATAAAATGTATCAAGTTACAGTGAAAAATACGTTGATAAACAGTGTAGGGATGTGAGGCCATGAACACCTTATTGTCCTCAACTGTATAGGACCAGAGGACTATTTTTGGACTCTGCTTCAGCTGCCCAGTGCATAGGATAGGAGTAGCTGATCAGTCATCATTCTAAACACCCATATAATTAACATTCTTAGCTTCTAAGTATATAGGCATTCTCTGTGGAATTGAAATGGTTTTATTTCAGTGAGTGTAGAAACATTTTGCACAGTCCTCTGATAAGTATGACGGGCTAACCCATGCATTAATATAAAAGATATTCCAATAACAGACTATAACTTTGATAGTGATGTTAGTTCAGTTAACAGATGATCACTTGTATGCAAAACCCTGCTGGGAGGTTCTTCGATGTAAACAGTTGCCTTTAAGTGAGAGAGAAATTGCTGTTGTGAGCCATAATATGCTGGTTTTGTTACACTGTAGTACTTCTGAATTTGCAGTGGGAAACACAGGCTCTTGTTATAGCTGGAGCAGTGAAATCTAGTCCATTAACACACTTCCCTGAAATACCCTTTTCTTGAGTGGTGTCAACAACAGGCTGGTGTGTTCTAGAGCTGATTGGCCAGTAGCAGACTTAGGTGCTGGCAAAATATTGTTTTTATATGTGAATATCAATATTGCAAAGATATACTTATGTCCAAAAGCTGAAGACTTGAAAACAGCTATGTTTTGTATCCTCTACAATACTCCTCCTTCTCTCTTCTCCCTTTTATCTTTCATTTTTGTTTTCTTTGTGATTGTTACACTTACTAAAATTCAGGTGTTAGCATTGTCTTCTCTGGGTATCTGCTGGGAGCTTTCTCAGTCTTTAAATGTAAGAGTAAGGACTCATTAACAGGTGAGCCA
>NW_005054469.1:821808-841329 GCF_000277835.1 Geospiza fortis
TAAAATACTACTAAATAGTGGTTTGAGCAATCTGTAAATATTTTTCTCAGAATCAAATGTAACTCCTCTCTTATCTGGAATATTACTTTACCACTTTTCTATACTGTTATCTATGAAAATGGTATAGAAAAAAATGTTGAGTTTTCTAATTAAAAAATAAAAAACAGCGTATCTAGATGTCTTGCATCTTCTATATCCATCACAAAAAATCTGGAAAAAATCCTTTTTCTGCAGGAATATCCATTTAAAAGATGACCAGTTTCTAGGAAGACCCATTTAAAGAGAGAAAGGATTATGCAGTGTCTAAATATTGATCTTTTTGTGTACAAATATATGTGCTTTTTCTCCTGCTTTGTCAGGAAGACTTGGATGATGGTGTGCAATATTAGATCATTGTGTAGAAGGAAGAGATATTTGCTTCTAAGTCATTGGGAATTACATAAATTTAGTCTCTGTGCTTAGTGTGGAGTGTGTCCCACATAAAAACTTAAAGTTGATATTCTCTCGTTCTACTGTGTTGCTTAATAGATTGATTTTTAAAAAATTGTTACAATGTTATTCTCTATAAAAGTGTTTTCATTTGCTTTATAGGCATTGAAAGTTTTTACCAGTCAGATTACCCGAGCAAATGTTTTGATAGCTCATGCAATGGTGTTACAATCTTCAGTCCATTGGAAAGGTATGAGAGTGGCTCAAACATCTGTGAGCCACAGATGAGTTCTTATTGATAACAGTGATACATCTATTTAAAGCTAGATTGAGGTAAACAGGTTTTATTAACCTCTGAAAGGTGATTAGGCCTTTCAAAAAATTTGGGAGTCATGAGCTGGAAGATTGAGTGTTTCGTTACTTAGTCCTGAGCTGTGCAGATCACACCCTCAGTTTTCAAGTCTGAAAGCTGAGGCCCATTTGAAAGGTAACTGTAGCAGACTAGAGAATTTTAATTTCAGGTAAAATAGTGTAATAGTTTATGCTGTTATTCACTCACTGTGTCAAATGTGGTTAATGTTTGTGTCAGTTTTAGAGGTTTGAGAAAACCAAGCACCTGATTACAAAGTACTTACAGGGCTCTAAATGCAGCTGTTTAAGGAAGGGCAGTGGTGGGTGGGCTGGTACTTGGGAGAAAGAGGGTGGTTGCCCAGATCCTTTCCCTTGTGATAAATTTTATGCAAGTTAAAAATTAGTATTAAAGCAAATAACAACTGTTTTACTATTCTAAGTCTTAGTGCATAAAAATATTCATAGTTTGAGAGGCAAGAGAAATCCAGATGACAAGTGTTCTTCATGACTAAGTATTCTAGATCTCTTGAATCATATAGACCCTTCTATTACAGTTGGTCTGTAAAGTGCAAAGCATGTCACCCTTTCCTGAAATGGAAGAAATGCAGAAACCTATAATACATCAGGAATGGGTTAGAGATTGATGAACTCGGTATGCGAGGAAAGTACTGAAACATCAACATGAGATCAAAATGAAAGGGCAAATAAAAAGAGCTTAGGTCAGCTTTTAAAATGTAATATTCTTTGGCTAAGATCCTGCTTCTTCATGCTTCGATTTAATCTGTCAGGGCAAAAGGGCAAAGGTTCCCATGATTGCTGGGGAGGGTACAAGATGCATGACAGAGCAATTTGCTGAGTTTCTCTGGATGAGTGTAGACAAAGCTTGCATGTCTTTGCTCTTTGTCTCTCTGACAGTAGCCTTTAACATAGGCTTATTGTTCACTTTTTGGGTCACTGAAAGGCATTTATAAGGTATTTCTGGTGCAGAAAGCACATGAAACTGTTTTCTAATTTGTCTTAATTGCTTGTCTCAGTAAATGGTTAATTCCCATTTGTATGTGCTCAGCAGTTTAGAAAATAGGTGTTTGCTCATATTTGAAATCTCTGTAATTGCTCAAAGCCCTTAGAGGTGTTGGTGGATGATCAGCTCTAGACCACCTAAACCCTTTTATTGGCTCTTCTCATGCTTTAAAAATGCTAGATAATTATTTTATAATTTGTACCACTTTGCTGAAGTTGTACTCAGTCCTTTTTCTCTTTGGAACAATGTTTTGTCATTTGAGACTGTAGTTCTTGATTTCCTTTTGTGACAGCATGTGTGTTAACCCTTTGTTGTGCTGTTAAAACCTCATGTACTCAGATTGGCCATCAAGTTACCACCCAGTACATGTCTCTCTCCAAGTCAATCAGGTTTTGGTAGCAAATAGAGGAAATGTATGAGCACAGACGCGTGCCTAAAAAAGTTCTTATTTGGCTGGAGCACAGTTATTTCTACATCAGGAGATAATTCTAAAAGTCTTCTACTACTCTGTACATTACCACTAAGATGCACAGCTTCTAAGAAAAATGGAACAGTGCTGGCTTTTCAGGCTTGTAAATTGAATTATTGATCCTGCAACTGATTATTCCTAAATAGAAGAACTTTCCAACCAAATGCAATGGCCTGTTTCAGTAATTTGTCAGAGACCTGGAATTGAAGTCCACACAAAATATCATCTTGGTTTAAAGAGTTAAATAGCTTGGTATACCTTACAGAAACAGGTTAGAAGCTTCATGTCTCTTGCTTCATTTAATTCAGCTATCCTCTGGTGATACTGAAAGAGAAAATGCCTTACAAACCTAAGTTTGCCATTAGCTGGACAAATGTAATGTCTTAGATACATCTTGCATATTATAGTAATATTCAGTAAATCCCTCATAGTAGCAACAAATGACTTAGATCAAGGTTAATTTTGCTAGGGAATGGCACGATCACTGCTGGACATAAAAACAGAGAGGGTAAGACTTTACAATGTATTTGGACAGTTCTTAAAAGCAGTCTTCTTTAATGTGTGCAAATTTCCACTACATTTCTGAGCAAAAGAGAAACATGACTAATGAGCCTACGGTAGGTCATTTTACAGTCCAAGTTTATGTCATCACATTAAGTAATGAGTGATAGGAATTTAAAGGAAATTATTCAATGCATCACAGCATTCTGGATCTGAGTAGTGATTCCCAACAGCCAATGTAGTCATGGAATGCAGGACATCAGTTTGTCAATACTGCAGACTCTGGGGAAAAAAGCACCATTTTTTTGGTCAGACTTAATAATCATCTTAGAGTCATCCTCTTTGATTTTTTCCCATTTTTTAATAACTGCCCTTGAGTGTTTCAATTCCTTTATTTGAAGAGAAAAAGTACATTATGCAGCTCATAATGCTTTGGACTTGAGTTGGGTAATGTCCAGACATAGAGAATGACTTGAGCAAAGGTCAGCACCTGAGCACTGAGAGCTGCATGGTCAGTGAGGGGACCCCAAGGCTGAAGCTTAACAAAGAATCCTGATATCCATGTTTACCAAGTGCCAGCCAGAGTTTGGAACAATTTGAGCTGAGCAATGCTTCCCTTATCAGTCACCTAATGCTGGTTTGTGTTTTTCAAGGGTATAATTCCACTGTTTTGCCAGATATGATGGCATGTTCACAGCCTTGGAAATTTAAGATAAATAACACAGAATGCTAACCTGCTGGCTTTGGAAGTAATAGTTACTAGACATAATTTTTTTGGGTGTGTTACCTAAATTCACTCTGCTAATGCACGCACCTGTCCCAGCAGCATCACCTGATCTGTGTCCATAGAGACACCCTCCCTCAATGCCCAGGAGGAGCTGGGCCTGAAGAGCCTTTCCTATTGTATAATTCCTCTATTTTGCCCTAACTGAATGCATTTCTGTTTTCAGGACTGCTCCAGCTTAGCACACATAGCTCCTTAAAGGAAAAGCAAAGAACTTATTTCAAAATCATTTGTTTGCAGAAGTCACAGGAGCAATGGAAGCCAGTATTTACATTTAGATCTTTCAAACGAAAGAAAATTAAGTGGAATTTTTGTTTTGCCTTCAAGTATTTTGTGCTGCATCATAGGATAAATCAGTATCCATGATTTTAAGTAGCTTTATTGTTTGTTATGTCTTCGCTATTTTTCTATTATTTTTGGCATGTCTTCCTCTGCTGATGCTTATGTTGACATTTATTCTGATTAGTTTAAATGAAGGTTTTAACCCTGGCTTTATCCTTTTAGACGGCATTGTTTATGAAAGAGTAGGAATAGTAATTGTAGCTAACTATGCAATGCATTTAGGTACTTTGTATTTAATGTCTGTAACAATACATTTCTTTTTTGAAGGAAATGAGCCGTGCACTTTCTGGGAGAAATCTGTGTTCCTACGTTCAGTGGCTCCATGCAAATTTCCCTTTTTGGGTGGTATTTTTTGCTATATGGAGGAGTATAAAGCTTTGAAGTGTCTGTGCTTCTGACATTGTGCAAAGGCTGGGAAGGTTGTTCTCCCGAGTGTATCTATCCAGTGATGGAAGGTGCATGGATTCAGGGTGCTGGCATTTGTTTGTTTATTTGATTGTGTTTTAAAATGAAAATTAAATGGCACTGAGGTGTCCTGTTTCATTCTTTCTGGGTCCAGTTTGGTAAGATATTGGATTCCTGTGACTGTTATTAATGTGGTGTGAGGGGAGGGCACTCAACACTCTGTAGATGTGATCACATTTGAACCTTTTCCTGAATGGTGCTTTTACTGATTTTCAGTCATTCTGTCTTTCCCTCATTTGTGTCTGTGTGTTGGAATTTTTCTACCTGCAAAACTTACATGAGGCTTGCCTATAAACATTTTCAGTGAAATGTAGGTAAAACCCAGCTTTTCTTAATTCCTATTTTTTCCTTAATTTAAAACCTTTTTTTGTTGCTTTTGACTGAGATATAAATATGGTACGGGATCCCTTTTACTACTGGGGTTAAAGAACAAAGGAAAATACTTAATCTGAGAGAATTGTTTCCTTTCGTTGGTTTTGTGAGATATGCTTCAGGAAAACATTTTTTCCTACACAACCTGTTTCATTGACTGGAGAAGATCATACCACAGGCAGCTGGAGAGTATGTATTAGTTGGGAGCACAGTTTTCATTCCCTATGATTTAAAGGGTTTTCATGTTCTTGCTGCCTGTCATTTGAAGAAGAGTTTGAGAAGAATAGCGAAGCTAAAGTTGGTTTGCATTTTCTAAGTGAGAATACTCATTTTGCTAAAAGCAAACCCTTCATATCCATAGCCTACATAAATGATGTATAAACTATCTGGATTAAATCACCAAATGCCCAGGATGGTTTCTGCAGGCTTGCAGAAATATCTAGAAGCGTAGGCATTTGGTTACCTGGACAAGTCTGAAAGCATTTCCACGGAGGCAAAACCTGGCATCATGAGGTATCCAAATCAAACATACACTTAGTTAGTTAGTTGATATAAGAAGCCCTTTGTTTTGTTTAAATATCTATTCCAGTTCATGTGCTGCTAATAGTACTTCTCTTCTTTAACTAGCATTGGAGTTTTTTTTCAGCTGAAGATGAAAAAAATAACTAGACTTGGTTTGAGCAGTCATTAGTGTTGGACTTTTTTGTTTTGTGGATGAAGTAAGAAGAGAGATGAATAGGGGAGATGAAGTTATGTTCTTAAGACTAACACAGAGTAACTCCTTACTGTCTTTGGTTATATCACTATACCACAGTCTGCAACTGTGGGTTTTGACAGTCTAGTATTGGCTTATTTTATGGTTATGAGGTGAACAGAAGCCTCTCTTTTCTCATAT
Source organism: Geospiza fortis (assembly GCF_000277835.1). Lineage (NCBI taxonomy): Eukaryota > Metazoa > Chordata > Aves > Passeriformes > Thraupidae > Geospiza > Geospiza fortis. The sequence continues at coordinate 827,438 of NW_005054469.1, forward strand.
AAATAAGTCTGGGAGGTCCTGAAGAAAATAAAAAACCTATGTACTAAAACTGTTGATAACAACTTAACTTGTGATAGTGAAGGATATCTGTCTCCAGTGAAACACTGGTGGCTGATTTGGTTTAGTTACTCATTGATTTGCAAACAAAAAAATAATAACAAATTATGTAAACTGGTCTGAAAGCTCAAGTTTTTGACCCCTAGCATTTCCTTTGCATTTTTCAATCCACTTTCCAACATTTTACATTTCTGTAGCAATAATTGAACTTGAAAAGTAAGTGGTAATTGATGTACCAAACCTGCTGTAGTGTGATTTAGGTTATCCAGTAAGTCAGGCTTCTCTCTGACACCAGAGAGATGGCATAGCATGTTTCAGATGATTAAAGCCAATCTACTGCTAAGGCTTGAATTGAATGCTGTGCATTTAAAAGTAGTGTGCATGCAGAATATTGCTTGAAAATGTGGAAAAAGTGGATGTTATTTCATAACATTCAAAGAAATGAAACACATTCATGTAATTAGTACCCTGAGGAAAGGAATCAAAGCTATGTAAGATAATTAAAAAGGCTTGTGATAAGCACAACTTCTGAACTAGTTTGTTGTGGATGCACTATTTTGATTTCTTGTGATGGCTACGTTCTTGGAAACTTGTTTGAGAGGTCAAACTGAGTTCCAGGAGCTTATCAGGCTCAGACAAATAACAGCCGTGTTATAAACCAGAAAATAATGCAGGGAGGAGAGAGGAGAAGGACAGAATAGTACATTTAGAAAGGTGAAAGACATTCTCATAAGTACTGCTGGCCAGTTTTCTACTGATTTGTATATTTTCTGTTTGAAGAGTGTTTGTTTTATTGTGTTGTAGAAATAGTACCAGATTTAAAATAATCTATTCTAAAGATAATTAATTAAGGGTGGTATTATTAAGGGTGGTATATGCTTTACCTTATCTAATTTGCAGAGTTCATAAATCTATTTGGGTAAGGGCAAGACCACTATCTAGAAAGCAGATGTGAGAGCCAAGAGCTTTGGATCTTTTCCAGGTGATTTTTCTGGGCTGTGTACCAGATCTCTCTGCAATAGTAAGAAATGATTTTCTGGGTTCACAGTAGAGTGACCACTTGATCCAGAGCTGCAGAGAGAATCTTCCCCAGGCTGCAATGGGTGACCATGAGTCTCATAGCTCTTGCTCCATCCCGGGAGATTTTCTCCCCTTCCATGGATCTCTGCACAAATGGTGCTTTTTAGTTATTTGATTTTTATTTCTCTCATTATCCTTTGTGAAATACACTGTCCTGAAAGGGTGTTTGAAACACTTACATGACAAAACCTCATGAATGTCATTTTCAGTGCATGTTTTGAACAATACTGAAGCAATTTGGAAACACCTTTTAGCACACAAATTAATTCACAGCCTTGTTATTTTCTTATATGTGAAACAAGATTTTATCTTCTCACAGTCCACATTTCTCTAAAGCAGAAGTTGTAGTCAGTGACAAAAGGTACAAGGAAGTCACAGCTGTGAGTTAGAATGAACAGCCTCATGTTTTCTTTTTATTTTAACTTAATTCCTATCTGAGTTTGTTCTTGTGCTTTTAAACTATATCCTTCCTGTTATCAGTAGATGCTCCCTAATTAAAAGCTTCTAAAATGTAACATAAATTAAGTACAGAGGAAGTAGTCGAGGATAAACAAATGCTTATAACTAGCTTGCTGTGAGTCTGGGGTGTAGCTGGTTTGCATGGATGGTTGAATAAAGCTTAAAAAACATCCAAGCTGTATATGCTGAGACAAAAAAACTTGGAGAAAGCTGGATTACTACCTGAGACAAAAAGCCCTGCATGATTCAGGAACTGGAAATACAAACTGGATCATTAGTGATGTGTTCCTTGCCTTTCTGCCTTAATGATACTGGCATGAGTGAATCTAGATGTCAAAACATTCCTTGGATTTTTTCAAAGTCAGAAATGGCAACTGCTTTTTTTTTTTTTTTTTTTTTTGCATGATCAAGAGGATCTTTTGTGTAGTGAATTATTGCTTCTGACCCAGCTCCTCTTCTGCTCTGTAGCACTGAAAGTCTGCTGAAGGATGGGTGAAACATAATAAAGTACATCTCAGCAACAGTAATTCTGCAGCCATTGACACAAATTATTGCTATTATTGCTGTGGTGCATAGTGCTGTGTCAGGCTGAAATTACATTTGTGTGCCTTTTAAGTTTCTCCACTCTTCTCTGCAGTTGGGCTGAACATCAGCTCAAGACCCCAAGGGCCATGTTAAGTACAGCATCACTTTGCTGTGAAATTGCTGTTAAAATTTGCTGTTAAAATTTACTTAGGCATATTTTTCCTACTTGGTAGTGTCAATGTCAGCAGTGTATTCTAATTTCTTCAATTCAGATAGCAGTGATTCTACCAAAAATAGTTACTTTGAAATTTCTTGTGGCCAGCTACATGATGATTTTGCATATTGATTTCTACTGATTTTTTTTTAACAAATATGTGAAATGGCTTATCTTGTAGTCTTGTGGAATAAATTGTCTTGTCAGACAGTGTAAAATATGCACTTCTTCTCCCTAGCCAATGTGTATGCCAAAGAGAATAACTAGTAATAAGAGAAGTACCTGTCCAGGATGTAAAAAAATGTGCTAATTACTTTTGATGGGAAAATGAGGTTTTAATTTATTTAATGTCTTCTTCTAATACATTCAAGACACTCACTATTAGTAATGAACAAGGAAAATCAAGAGCAGCTGTACATTCTGAGGAACTAGCTATCAGCAACTGAGCTGAGATTACTAATATCTAGCTTTTCATATTATTCAAATGGACAGCATCCCCATTTCCCTCTATTTTTAGGGCTTTTTTCATTCCAGTGTTTGAGAAGTCAGAGTGAGACAAGAACTTGACAAATTCTCATAACCACTTCAATAATACCTTTAATCTCAAACATGCCATGACATTAATTGTACTAATATTTAGCATTGCTAAAGGAATTTTCATCGTCATGTTTTAAAAGACAGCACACAAATGATTGGAAATGTTAATTCCAGGGTACAGATAAGAAAAACTAAGCCAAATAATTTTGTATATTTTAATGGTGAGATGTTTGAGGAGCTGGCATTACATTCATCAGTTCTCTTATTTCCCATCTGTTCCTTGAGCAGCTGCATGTGCACGGATTTTTCTCTTTCCCCCAGTTGTGGGCAGAGAGCAGAGGTGGATGAGTGGAACAAGAAAACAGAGCTTGAGCACCAAATTCCCTGATGCTGGCTCAGGTTGTTGGGCGTGTATGGGGAGCTGGCAGGAAGCAGCATGGGACCAGTTGGAGCAGAGATAACACAGGAGGAGAGGAGGGAGCAGGATGCTTTGCATGCTGCCTGGCCTGTGTGATGTGGGTTTATGGAACAAGAGTGTCCCTGAGATGAAATAGGCTCGGAACAGAGATCCCCTTGGCTGGAGCCTGTCAAACCAGTTGCATGTGAAGCTCTCAGACTTTGAAGATGTTCCTGGTTCCCCCCTTTCCCACCGTTTTCTATTCCAGCCTATGTGATCTGCAGCTGTGTGTTCATCTGTCCTCTCTCAAGTGCTCCTTTGGTCTAATATGAACTTTATTGCTTTTTTCCTTTCCTCTTTTTCTCTTTGTTTCCTTATTTTACTTTCATTTGGTTTGATCTTCTGATTATGCCCTTTCTCACATTATCTTTGCTGTTTCACTTTCCTAATAATTTCCTGGCAAAGGCCCTTCCAGCTGTAGGGAAGGAGCATACATAGCTCATTCAATATTTACTGACTATCATATTCCCTGAGCTGTATTAGCAAATCCTTGCCTGTTTTGTCAGCTCCTGTGAGTAGGACTGATTGCTATATATTGGACATTTAGAGAAGGGAGCTATCATTTTAAAAATGCTTTATCCATGAGTCTGTATTTGCCTATTCATAATCCTCTGTCACAAAAGCACTTGAAAAATTCCATCATGTGCACTGCCAAGCTGTTCCTCCAGAGGCTCAAAGCTCTGTCATCTCTCCCTAACTGGAGGGCAGGCAGCAGGTTTGACTTGCCCACATCAGATCACTTCACTGTGGCCATTTATTTCCATATATTTAAGTCAAATCAGTAATAAGGTGTTTGGAAAATCTCAGCCATAAAGGTTTAAATACATTGTTTTAGCAGCTTGGGTTTCTGATGACAATCTTGGTCTCATGTCTACATACTGAGTCTTAAAAAATGTGGGTGAGTTTGTCCATATACCTACAGACAGCCCTGACTTGGTCTTCTTTTGTCTACTCATCACATAAACAGAATTTTTTTTTCTTAAAATTACTCCTGGGTCATTCTAAGTTATTGAAGAATTATCAACTGAGTTATATGAAGAATTATTAACAGAAATATATTCTGATGATAATGTTTTACAAAGCATATAAAACATTTAAAATAGGCATATTTAAGCATGTAATTTAATAATAAGACATTATTAATATTGGGTATCAGTAAAGAACCTAAGAGCAGAGTTGCCTTGCAGACCTTGATTTTCTGACTGTATCACTTGCATGGCCACATTATTCATTTGCTATGGTCAAAATGAAGAAAAGAACCTGGAATTGTTTTCATAGCCCAAGGAAAATATGTGAGCAGTAATAAGAAGACTGGCCATGTCAAAATCTGGAATCATTCTTCAAATTTGCTTTGAAAATTAAGCTTTTAACACCAAGCAACTGGCTCTCTTAAATATCTTGTTTCAAGGAAAATACTGCAAGCAATAAATTGCAGTATCAAATGGCCACTGTAACTAAATCTTGTTCTTCCTTCAGTGGCCTCAGGACAATTGGTCTAAAGTCTCCTTTAAAGAAGAGGGCTATAATTACTACTGCAATTGTTTGCTTTGCCTCAGATGTAGAAAACGTGCTTCCTCCTCTTTTGTCCTTTTTATGGCTATTTTAGCTTCATCTTTCACTGTTTAACTGTTTATGTCTAAATAGATTCCCTCTACGGTCTAAAGACTGTAAGTGACTAACATGCAAATTGGCAGCTTTTCTGATAAGTTCAACATCAAAATTAATTAATATTCTAAAATAAAAAATTTGTGTTTGTTCTCAATATAGAGAAATAATAATGTTTGCATAACAAATGATCTACTGATTATACTTCTAATGAGATGAAAAAGCACCCACTAATTAAAAATACTAAAAATCCTTTGGAATTTGTTTTTACTGGAGATTAATACTCAACATTTTGCAGGACAGAGGGTCTTGGCAGATCTAAACAAAGCTGTTTCTACAGGGTTGCTGATATTTATAATCTACAATGGAGAAAAGAGTGTTTTATGAATGTTGGGAAAAGATCAACACTAACACCTAACAGATGGGTGGTATCAGGAGAACATTTGCTAACAATACTTGATCTTAAAGACCTGCTGATACTTCATGGAAAAGATTTGAAAAAAGGTTGAGTGTAGATTAAAGAAAAAGGCTTCTAATAACAGATTTCACAACTGTATTTCACATTGTTTTAGTGGGCTAATTAAACAGATCTCCTTCTCTGAATTAGTTGTTCCACGTGTCAGTTTATTTGGTCGTGGGTTCTTCTGTGAGACTGTAGGGTTTGGCCTCAGCATTATGAACAAACTTCAGTACACTGCATTCTTAAAATGCATATGCAGAAACTTTTGAGACAAATAATTAGATTTACATATTTTAGTGAGTTTAAATAGCAAGCACACTGTGAAAAGATCATTTGTGCAGAAACTTTCTGGCTGTTCTAGCTAAGATGGCAAACGAGGCTTAAACAGTTTGTAACTGGAGATAAATAAGAATTCAGAAGCAGAGAGCTGGAAGTTCATTGTTTGTAAAATATTTATTTTGCTACAGTGCATGAAAGTAATGGATTTCGGGGGGCATTAAATGATTCATATTCTCTTTAAAGGAAAAAGTTCCTCTTGATGTAGTATGAATTATTTTAAAAATGCATTTTCTGAAATCTGCTGTTAGCACAGAGCATCTCTAACTGTGTTAGGTACCCTGTGACTGCCAGACAAGTGGAAGCATGTCAGTGCCTTGGATGTATTCCTGTCTTTTGCACTGGGAACTGAAGACAAGGCCAGTGATGGTCTAAACTGAGGGGATTTAAACTTGCATCTCTAATTACTAAGCTACACTTGATGTGATGCCAAAGGGAAAATGAGTAAAATCTTTGCAGAAACGTTTGCAAGTAAAGCTCTGCTGTGTGGGATTTCCATGGGAAGGTTTGGGGGGAGGATGGGGGGGATGGTGCTACCAGGGTGGTTCCTGTGAAGCTTCCAGAAGCTTCTCCCATGTCTAGTAGAGTCAATGCCATCCAGCTCCAAGAAAGACCTGCTGCTGGCCAAGGCTGAGCCCAGCAGGAAAGATGGTAGAGTCTCTGGGAGAATGTATTTAATAAGAGCAAAAGGGTTACTGTGCAAGAGCAATTTTAGCTGGAGAGAGCAGTGAAAACGTGAGGGCCCTGCAGACACCAAGGTCAGTGCAGAAGGAGGAGGGCAAGGAGGTGCTCTGGGCAGCAGAGCTGATTCCCCTGCAGCCTGGGGTGCAGCCCATGGTGAGGCTGGTCTGTCCTTGAGGAGACCTGCACTGGAGCAGGGAGATGTTCAGAGGAGGCTGAGACCCTGGAGGAAGCCTGTGCTGGAGCAGGCTCCTCACAGCACCTCTGGACCCACAGAGAGAGGAGCCTATGCTGGAGCAGGCTCCTCACAGCGCCTCTAGACCCACAGAGAGGAGCCCGTGCTGGAGCAGGCTCCTCACAGCGCCTCTAGACCCACAGAGAGGAGCCCGTGCTGGAGCAGGCTCCTCACAGCACCTCTAGACCCACAGAGAGGAGCCCGTGCTGGAGCAGGTTTGCTGGCAGGACTTGGGATCCCATGGGGGGCTGTTCCTGAAGGACTGCACCCCATGGAATGGACTCACATTGGAAAATTTAGAGAAGGGCTGTGTCCCATGGCAGGGATCTCACCCTGGAGCAGGAAAAGAGTTTGATGAATCTCTCCCTGGGGAGGTAGGAGCAGCAGGAAATGACATTGTGTGAGATGAACTGACCACAGGCCACCCCTGGACCCCCATCCCCTGTGCCCCTGTGCTCTTCTAGAGGAGGCAGAGACATCAGGAGTGAAGTTGAGCCCAGGAGGAAGGAGGGAGTAGAGGGAAAGGTGTTTTAAGGTTTAAGATTATTTTCTCTCATTACTCTTCTCTGATTTGATTGGTAAGAAATCAGATTTCCCCGAGATGAGTTTGTTTTGCCCAATATGGTAATTGGTGAGTGATCTCTCCTGCCCTTACCTCAACCCATGAGCTTTTCATTATATTTTCTCTGCCCAGCCAAGCTGAGAAGGGAAGTGATAGCGCAGGTTTGGTAGGCACCTGGCATCCAGCTGGGGTCAACCCACCACAGATGAAAATTTTAGAGATGGATTGATCCTGTACATAAAACCATCTTCTTATTGCTTGTAAATTTGTCCCCTTATTTGTGCAAAATGAAATATGCATCACTGGATGAATATTTTCATGAAGAGTTTGCCAAGTTTATTCAGTTTTCATATTTTTCAGGTAAAATGGCTCTCCAGCTCCCAAGAATAAGGCTGATATTGTTCTTTTCCTGAAATAGCTGTAACACTTCTGAGTTTTGGAGTTCAGATTCGATATTTGACTACAGGACAAGCATCTGCCCCTGTCTGATAGTGTTTTATGGCTTTTTAACCAATCATTGAATTTTCAGACTTCTTAATATTTTAACAAACACATTCAGTAAAGAGTGCATCCATATGGAACATGGTCTCCTTCAGAGATGAAAGAGAAGTTTTAGGCAAATGTGTTTCCATGCAGTTCTCCAATGCAAATAGTAGTGCTATTTCATTAGTATGAAAATAAGTTGAGGAACATTATTAAGGATGCAGATAATTCCATGTCAAATGTCACGACTCCTGCCAGGATATTTTTATAAATTGGTTTTCATGGCTGATTTTGAGCAGCACCTGAGCGAAAAGTAAACAAAAAAGTGGCCTCATACTCAACAGCAAAAATTAAATTTTTTAGTATTTATAGCACCCATTCCTTCCTCTGAGTCAGGCAGATGTTATTTGGGGAAAAGCAGCCACCCATGTAGTACAGTACAATGGACCAAATGAAGTCTACACACATTAAGTTCAAACTAGCATTTCCTAACTCTCAAGTGGTTCTCCATACAATAATTATCTCAAGGCATACTTTTACTGTAAAGGAAGCATTTTCAGGGTAGCTAGTGCTGTTGCCATCAACCTGTGTGCTGAGGAGAGCTGTATCTGAAATTGTGCAGAATAATTTTCTGTTATTACACGTTTAGCTGCTTCGCCCCTTTGTAATCTCATTTCTTTTTTTTTTTCCTAAACTACTGTATATGTGTTTGCCCTTATAAAACATGTCTGTGAACATATTTTTGCTCTCTAAGTGCTTTGAGTCAAGTGTTTGCAAATGTTTTCAGAGCGTGGCCCACATTTTTGCTGTACTTTAGGTTGCAGAGTCTGTGCCTTCCAGTTCTGACTTTATATCCTGCCTTTCTGCTTTATCAATACTACAGCTGTTGCTCAGAAGGAAAATAAATATGTCAGGAGTATTTTGTTCCTCCTAATGCAGTTCAGCAGTTGCAGAGGACCCATTGCTATCAGATAATAGCAAGCTTATCTAGAAACTTCCTAGCTCAGCACTGGTGAAGCATAGATGACATTATGAGACTCAGTGCCATAACTGATATTTTTCCCACAGATACTGTAAATTCCAGGTAATGAGCAAAGAGTGCATTTCCTAACTTGTCCAAATTAGTTATATGCATCAATGCTTAACAGGAACTTTTTCATCATCACAAAAATCTGGCTCTGGGAAAGAAATATACTCCTCATTCCCAAAGGGCAGCTGTTTGAATGGCAGACTCCAAGCCAAATGTTGCCTCATTGTTGAAAAAGCTTTGCTAAATCAAGCTGAATTCTGCCTCTCATGTAAGCCTAGAAAAAATATTGTTGCCTTTGTATTGGGTAAATCAGAACTTCTGGTAACAGAGCCCACAGCGCCATGAAAATGTCATGTGCTTTTAGAAGAGAAACTGTAACCAGAAAACTCTGTTAGCAGGCCCTTGTTGCAGCTTCAGGGTATAGATAGTATGCTGGGATGGGGGGGAAAAAATTCCTCCAGGCAGAAATGACAATTATGTTTTGAAAACACTTGAAGAAGGTGAGAAATATGGTCAGGTTTTTCCCTGGCACTTGCTTGGTGAGCTCAGCTCTAAAACTTCTTGCACACAAACTAAGCCTAGATCGGTGCCCTGGGCTGCACCCAAAGCCCTGTGGGCAGCAGGGGACAGAGGGGATTCTGCCCCTGTGCCCAGCTCAAGTGTGACCCCACCTGCAGGGCTGTGTCAGATCTGGGGTCAAGCACAGGAAGGACATGGAGCTGTTGGAGTGAGGGCAGAGGGAGCCATCAAGATGATCAGATGGATGGAACAGCTTTCCTTGAAAAAAGACTGAGGGAGTTGGGATTGCTCAGCCTGGAGAAGAGAAGGCTCAGGGGTGACCTGATTGTGACTTTCCAGTACCTGAAGGGAACCTACAAGAAAGATGGTGAAAGACAGTTCACTAGAGCATGGAGTGACAGGACTAGGGGGAATGGGTCCAAATTCAGAGAGAGTAAGTTTACATCAGATGTTAGAAATAAACTCCTTACTGTGAGAGTGCTGAGGCACTGGCACAGGTTCCCCAGAGATGTGGCTGCTCCATCCCTGGAAGTGTTCTAGGCTGGGTTGGATGGAGCTCTGAGCAACCTGCTCTAGTGGGGAGTGTCCCTGCCCATGGCAGGGGACTTGGAACTGAATCATCTTTAAGATCCTTTATCAACCTAAACCATTCTGTGATGTATTAGTCTTTTGACTGGCTTTGTTTTAAACTTTTGGTGTTAAATGTGTTCATATTTGTGCTTCTAGCTAATCCTTTCATGACTGTTGAGGATGGTATTTTACCATGACACTCTGTTTCTTTGGAGGTGTTTCTCTCCCTCACTTCTGGATGCTCACTTATATCAAGATGCTATTAGAATCAAGCTTTGATATAATTTTGAGACAGGTCTTCCTTCAGTGGAAATTTGGAAAAGACAAGGGTTCCCAAGGTTGTGAATGGAAACCTTCATTAGTGTGTTTTGATTTTTTGTCTGGGTGATCTCCACCATGGACTGAAGCAGGGAACTGCACACTTTGCTTCTTAGCTGGGCACCTTTCTAGGAGGGACAGTGACTCCTCATGCCCCAGGCAGTGTCTGGCAGCTGTGCTCTCTCTCTCTGTGTTGACAGCAGCTAACAGGAAGAAAACCATAATTTCCTGATGAATTTGTTTATCACCTTTCTTGGAAGGAGCTACTCCATTAGCCTTTTCCTTCCACCAACAAATCTTTTTTTATGATTTTTTTCCCCTTTAATTTTTCTTCTTTTTTAAAATCCCTTGAGGTTGTCACTTGTGACAAGACAAATTTTGTTAGGTCATCTCTCCCATCTACTGGCTCATTCAGGGTTGCCCCACAAAAGCAATGATAGCTTTTTGTCCAGTTTAGTGTTTCACTTTTCCCTGGAGAGGAGATTTTAGGTGACAGTCTAATGCATCTCAGTGGCAACTACTTTGTGAGGCATGACATAAAAATGGCTGGATTTTTAATACAATGCGTCAGTGTATGATTCATATTTAAAATACCTCACCTGCATGAGTAATAGCAATTTAAAAAGTACCCTCCTTAGTAATCTATTGCGTGTCTTGTAAGAACAATTTTCAGGGCAGGAACAGATTAATGGAGTCAGGACTGATTTAGCATAATTCCCCTTAGAGATTCTGCAACACATGAACTACACAATTGGTTTGTTTGCAAAGGTTTTGGGGTTTGTATCTCTTTATTTCAAGTTAGCAAAATGCCATCACACATTTATAAAAACTCCCCTTTAATTTCTACTACCTGTTTGGATTGGTGTCTTTTTTTTCCCTCCTTGTTGGGGTCAAAATAGCTTTTCTATAGAAAATTTTAAATGAAAATTTGCCAAAAAAAAAAATCTGAGTTATGTCCTCCTAAGTAATTTACAGCATCCTGTGTCAGAAGCTGTTCCAGGTGGTTAACCATGTATATGTTAGATATGAACATTATTTCTTCCTGAGCTCTGCTGGACTCTGATCTTTGCTTAGTTTCTGATGTCATAGGATCATAGAAAGGTTTGGGTTGAAAAGGGCTTTAAAGATGATTCAGTTCCAACTCCCCTCCATGGGCAGGGACACTCCCCACTAGAGCAAGTTGCTCAGAGCTCCATCCAACCTGGCCTTGAACACTTCCAGTGACGGGGCAGCCACATCTCTGGGCAACCTGTGCCAGTGCCACAACATCCTTACAGTAAGAAATTTCTTTCTAACATCTGATGTAAACTTACTCTCTCTGAATTTGGACCCATTCCTCCCTGTCCCATCATTCCATGTTCTAGTGAACAGTCCCTGTCCATCTTTCTTGTAGGCTCCCTTCAGCTACTGGAAGGCCACAATCAGGTCACCCCTGAGCCTTCTCTTCTCCAGGCTGAGCAATCCCAATTCTCTCAGCCTTTTCCCATAGAAGAGGTGCTCTATTCCCCTAATCATCTTGACTTGCTCCAACAGCTCCATGTCCTTCCTGTTCTGGGTATACCCGAGTGTTTTTAATGCCAGATATCTCTGCTGAGGTGTGCTGCAGGGGCTGGTGGGTCGACAGCCTGCTCTCTTTCTCACTACAAGTTTTGTGCCCATTGGGGGTAGAAGGTTTACCAGGTTGTTACCCATTCCTCCTCTTTGCTCCACATATGGTGGGTTCAAGATAACCAGTTCTTGGTGTACTCTTGCTTAATTTGGTGGATCCTGTGCCTTGTGGGGCTGGGAAGCCATGGTCCAAGGTCTTGATTTGTTACATCTCAAGCAGTAACACAGCACTGGACATCTGAGCCTATCCTGGAGTCATAGGCCTCAGCTGCTGGCTGGTTTGGTTTCAGTCAGGCATATATTCCTATTTCATTTTTCTTTTTTTTTTTCTTGCTTTGAAAAGATACTGGAAAACTACCTAGTATTTATTTTAATATTCACCAAAAATATTTAAAATGTATTTTTTTTCCTTAGGAGTAAAGGGAAGGGGCAGTAAGTCTCTAGGTGCACGTTCATAGCAGTTAGTTTGATGCCTTTGTCACCACGTTGTGAACTGGCCCCCTAGGAGTCAGTAAATGGAATGGCCTGAGAGTTAAGTTGTGTTTGGGGAGCTGTTGGCACATGAGTGTCACACAGTGCTGCATCCTTGGCACCTCCCAGACACAGACCTCCAGTGAGCAGCAGCATATGATCTCATCAAAGATTTAGAAACTCGGGGGCGGGCACAATGCCAAGTGATAAAAATGGACAAAAGACACCAGAAGAACCTGAGGAATAGACTGGAAGCTTCTGACACATTGTATTGTAAGTGAGAGAAAAAAGCAGGACAGAAACACTTTCACCAACTCCCAGAGGAAGGGAAGAATGACACTTCACACTGTTTTTGTCAGAAAACTCTTAGTGAAGATGAATTATAACCTCACTAAACCATACCCCCCACTGCTGCTTCTGTGTCCAAGACAAAAGATATTGTTCTTGGGAAAAAGTAGTTGTAGGGTCTGATTCTTTTCATTATCCTTTACTTTTAAAACAACAAAGGTGTACAGCTGTGAACTGATCTGGTGTAAACATCCTCTATCTAGAGATAAATATTTTTGGTATATTTATTTGATCTCAGCATTTAATGTCTTGGCATTTTATTAGCATTTGTTCCTAGTGTTACCATGTTCCTGTAAGGACTCTTACCCTTACAGACATCCATTGCCATTTCCAAAAAGGATGCTCAGCTCCACCACAGACCATTTTAGATTTAGAACATCTGTAATTCAAATTTCTGTCCTAGTGAACTTGTCAGTATCTCTCTGAGAAATAATCTCATTCCCATATTACTGACTTCCTTTAATTTGAGTCTATGTAAAATTATTCTAGGTAATAAGGACTTATTAGTTGTACAAAATCAGTAAAGACAAAATATTAGTAGTAACTTTGAAGTTAAATCACATTTTTCCAACCAACTTATAAAATAAATCTTACAAATACAGTTTTATAATCAAAATGCTGGCAGGACTTTATTCATGGCTGCATAAATACTGCTGCTTAGATGTAGCCCTGGAAGTATAGAACTACCTGTTTGTAATTTTAGATACAGCTATATAAATTTGTTCTGTTTGTGTCATGTAATGAACTGAAGCAATGCTGCAGGCAGTTAATGAGGTTTGCTCCAACTTATAAATATAATATCTGCAGAATTCTTCTGCCTATGTTGTGGCATTAAAATATTGTTATGCTGCACTACTACTGACATTGCTGCTCTTAAGAATAACACCAAAATGGGTGGTTACTGCTATTTATTTGAAATGGGGGTTACATAATTTTTTTGTGGAGAGTAATGTCTTTTTTTCAGCCTGAAAAATGTAATTTTTTACTAATGTCTTTACTCTGAAAGACACAAAACATAGTTCCTTTTTGAAGACTGCTATCTTCCTCTGTCAGTCTGTTCTGAGTGTCAGCTGGGCTTTTTTATTCAGGGGCAGGGTGTCAAGGGGTCTTGTAACATCTGGTGTTGTGATCCTTCTGCTTCCCCTCACAGAGTGAGGCACCTTTTTTTTCTTTCAGTTTCTGAGGCACAACAATTCCTTGGACAAAAAAAATATAGGTGCAAAGCACATTTTCATGGGCTGGAAAGACATTTTGCTCCTGGAACTACCCTGTTTTGCTGTTAGCCTGCTGGTCAACATTTAGTATGAAATCACTTTTCATATTAAAAACACATTCCT
>NW_005054469.1:841339-861611 GCF_000277835.1 Geospiza fortis
GTACCCACTATGAATTTCTAGACCAGTGGTGAATTGTGGGTGCTGGGTCTCATGTTTTGCACTAGAAAGTCACTGACTTGCATAAAATAAATATTGTCTGGGATAGAAGAAAACCTTACAGGAAGGACAATACATTTAAGGTACTAAAATACCCTAAATAATGTTGTGGTCATGCAAGCTGGATTAACCCTGGGAGGAAGGGAGAGGCAAAATTTGTTTTAAGATCTTGGGTTGGCTGGAGCTGGGAAAGGGATCTGTGCCATGGCAGAGCCATTAGACTCCAAAGGCCACGTTGTATTTGGATTTGCACTACAACATCTCACATCTTACACAGAGAAAACTTGAAGTGATTAGGCAGGACAGGACCAAAATAAAAAGGTTTTGCAGACAATTTCCCCTTTTTCCTGGCTGGCAGCTTCCTGTTTTCAAGCTCTATTTCAGTCAGCTCAGTGCTCTTGGATAACAGCAGGGTGATGGGAAGGTTTTGGAGAGCTGACTGTTGAACTCGTGTCTCCAGTGGGAGCCTCTGTCAGAGCATGGGCTCCCCACATCTGTCTGGGGGTCCCCCCTTTTCTGTCTGCCACAACCAGCCAGGGAAACCCTCTGCTGTGGGGAAGGGCAGAGAGCCTGTCATGCTCCCCAGGCCCCTTTATGGGGACAACACTTGGTATCAAAAAGCTAAACAAAATACTGCCTCTCAAAGTAGACTCCTCCCAGATAAAATGAAAGATTGGGAAAATGGCACTTTCTGGTAAAAAGCAGCTTTCAGACTGCAATAGTTTGAATTGCAGTAGGATTAGTTAGGATAGTTTGTTCTGCAGTTGGATTACTCTTCGGGTTTGGATTAGATACTCAGATGTATGTCAAAATCAGCTTCTTCTCATAAGAGGGTTGTGTTTTCTCTTTTTCTGTACTAAATCTACTGTTCTTGACTTCTGAGGATACCTGTGGGCTGTGTCACTGCAGGTCTTGTCTGGGCATTAGCAGTAACCGAGAGCTGTACCATGGGATAAACCTCCAGGCAGGTAACTCATCCCCAGCCCTGGCTGCCCTAGGGATTTTGAGACCTGAGTCCATATCTGTGCACTGCACAGCAGCACAAGCTGGCTACTAAACTGAGTCCCAATCTCTGCACTACCTGGTTGTTTCATCCAATATGCACTTTGAGTGTCCCACCTACCTCTCTGCAGCTCCCTTTTGTCACAGACATCCTCCTCCAAGAGCCTTCTGCAGAGCCAGTGCCGCCTCACTCCCCCCTTCTCCAATTTCTGTGGTTCCAACTTGCATGATTATGAGTGAATTCAGTGCTGTGAATTCTAATTTTCATGTCAAGTGTCTGTTCTTCACACACCAAATGAATGTGTGCAATTTCAGAGTTTTCTTGGCTGTGGTGTTGGCTTGTGTGTGTTTTTTGGGAAGGCAGACATTTTTCCTAGAGTTTCTCAAATAATTGGTTCCCTTTGGCTAGTTTATTGGTGTATATATATATATATATATATATTTTTTTTTTTTTGTTACATGTTATATAAGAGTGATCCTTACCAAAACAGATTTTTACTGGAGAGATAGAAATTCATTACTTCACTGCTAATTTCTGTGTCTGGCAGCTTTGTTACATCTCTGGTCAGTAGGAATTTTGCCCTAAAGCATATAATAGAACTTAGCTCTTCTGCTACCCCTTACAAATGAGTCCAGGTTAAACTTCCAGTGATGATCCTTGCTGAGGGCTATTAGAGAGCATCACTGTAGTGACACATCCCATAGGTGCAGCTCCCCCAAAGTGCTGCTGTTCACGTGACTGAAGGATTTCTGCAGGATTATTCTGAGGGATCTGAAGGTGGATGGGTTGTAGAAGGGGAAGAGAGGAGTTATGGCATTCCTACTTGTTGCAAATTAAGAATTTGACTCTTGGCATTCACTGGCCTCTGCCTTGCCTCACAGAGCATTTCTGTCTTATTCTGTTTTAAGACAGTAACTGTGGAGCTTCTCATAACAGATCCATCAGTGATCCCAAGTGCTATTGTTTGTTGTACGCCGTATGTTCCAACTACTTAACAAATTCTCATTATTCCTTAATTACCTACGTTTTAAAATGAGGTGTGGAGTTGTGAGACAGAATATTCAGGCACTTACCTAGACTTTGAATCATAAACTAGATGAATGTTTTTTTTAGAAAGCAGAAAAGAGAACATTATCTTAAGAAAGGATTGCACTCGTGGGCTCTTGGCAGCAACATGTGGATTGCTTGCTTTTATACCTGTGAAACTCAATTTTAGAACATAGTTGGTTTGTTAAATGTACACGTTGTTTATAGAGCTTTTTAGTTAAAATTATCTACCCAGATGTTTCATCCCCAAGAGGCCAGTTTAAGCACAAATTAATGCAGTGGTCAGTTTTTAAGTACCTAATTCTCAGCAATGGCCCGTTATAACAAGTTTTGTGTCTCTGTACAATATAGTTTGGTGTTAATTAAAGGGAGGGTTAATTTATACATTGAAAAAAGGAGAAGTTGGTAAGTTGTAGCATGGAAAAACAGTAGGAAAAAAAAACCCTTCAAGTAATACCTAGAAATTGTATGGGTTAGTACTTATTGGCTGATGTTGAATACGGCTTTTCTATCTTTGCTGGTAAATGCATTATTAGATCTGTCTCCAGTTTGTTTACAAAATGTGCCTCCCATCCACTTCTCCTTGTAGCAAAGCTGAAGCCTGCAGCCTTGGCTCTGAAAGCCCTGGGGCACTGACAGGGTCAGCTCACACAGACACATAGCCTGTTTCAGAACAGGGACTGCACTTGTCACTACTTCAGTGCACCATTAAAGAGACAAGAGCCTTGCAGATCCAGAACAAAATGAAGTAAGGACTAAAATCCAACCAGTTCACTTGAATGCCGTGTTTTAATGACAGCCCACCACTCCATGCTGTAGGGGAAGCTTGTTGTTTTCAGCAGAATTAGGATGTACAACACTGTGTCTGGGGCATGTGTGCATCTCCGTGTTTTTATTGCAAGGCTAGGCAGCACATGCTAACATGATGCTTCAGCATCCCTGAATCAGCAGGGTCCCATGGCTCACTAGATCTTCATGGCCTTTTATATGAGGCTCAGTCTGTGACATTGTTCCCTAGTGGCAGAGGCAGAGAGAGACAGATGGCAAAAGCCATTCTTTTGTTGGAAAAGCTGAGGTGGAGACAGGAAAATGGAAGGAGAAAGTATCTGTATAAATGTGTGCAATGAGGAAGACCAGGAAGGACAGTAAGCAATGGCTTACAAGGGTTAAAAAGCAGGAAAAAAACCAGTGTCCTATTTCTTGGTTAATGTACCAAGATCTCTGCTGCAAATTGTCTTTCTTTACTCGTTTTACCAAAAGCAAGTGATCCAGTGATAATATGCTCACCATCTCTATTTCTGTCTAGCCTTCAAAGTTAAAATTTCCTGTAAATACAGATACCATGTTCTGGTCTGTAAAGCTTGCTCCAGCATCAGCCTTTAGTTTTGGGGCTCTGGAGCATTTTCCTCAGAAGTGGGGAAAAAGCAGTCAGAAATGCTGTTAATAAATGAGATAGAGAATATCTGGCTATATAAACTCAGGAAAATTAAACTGCTGGTACTTTTTTGTTATAATGGAAAGCTAAGTCACAGGTCATCAGGTTGGCAAGTACCTTTGTTGTTTCCCTACCATCAGGCTGCAAAACCCCTCAGACAGATGGTGCTTCATTGCCCTGCAACGTGCCATGGGTGAGAAGAACCCACAGCCAATACAGATCCCAATCCATGCCTTGCTATTCCCACCTCAGCCTGCTGCCTCATCCTTCCCATCACAGTCCTCACAACTGCTTTCCACTCCATCGCTCCCTGGTGTGATTTCGCTTGGGACTTCTGTTTCATAAAATAATCCAGGAACAGGGTGGTTATATATATACATAAATATAAGAAAAAATCCTCAGTGATTCTCTAATATCCCCATAAGCAGTCTCATCACATTCTTTTTAATTTGTTTGTGTGCAAGTAATTTTCAGCAGGGATATTGGAAAGTCTGAGCTGGGTTTCAGTATGTTCTGATAGTCGACTGGAAAATTGGTTTGCATTGTCTCTTTCTTGACACACTTTTGTCTCTCAGGAAAGATTTTGCATTTCTGTTTCACTCCAAGTCTTTCCACACCACTCAGGGACACACTAGGCAGGATTAATACTACAGAAGTGATAGAGAAGGTGGGGAGTCAGGAGAAGGCAATTTACAGTGTAAACTTGACATGTTTTTTTACTTCTGTACAGAGGGGAGGTTCAGGTTAGACTTTAGGATTTTCTTCACAGAAAGACGGATTAGACATTGGAATGTGCTGCCCAGGGCAGTGGGAGAGTCACTGTCCCTGGAGATGTTTAAGGGAAGACTGGATGCGGCCCTCAGAGGCACGTTGTAGTTCACAAGGTGGAGTTCAGAGGTTGGACTTGATGATCTCAGAGGTCTTCTCCAACCTCATTGATTCTCCTATTCTATGACACAGATTACCTGTTTTGTTCAAATATTTTTTCAAATGCTCCCATCAAAGAAGAAGCCCATCTCACTTGACTCAGAAAAGCAAAATACTGGAAAATGTAGCAGCATCTGGAAACAGTGCTCTGAGCTGGAAAATCATGGGCTGTGGTTTGTTTAGTGTCCACATACATGACTGGAAAATTATTCAATTCTTGGGAAGTCCAATTTTATGAGGTCTGATAGGCCTTTGTCCAATGGGCTTTTATGAACCTTTTAACTTCTCTCCATATTTCCTTAAATCTGGATTTTAATGCAAGTTATTTCTATCCTATTCTTCTACACTGCCCTTCCACTGATTGCTTTAAAACAAGTCAAGCTTCTCTAGCACATGTGGCTTTCCACAGCTCAGCTATGCTCCCTGGAATAGTAATTGCTTTGCCAGATCATTTTTTTTGGAAAGGCTTCCAAACAGTGATCTAATAAACCTAATATGTTAAAATACTTCAGTATTCAACAAGTGTTTGGCGAGACAAAGGATGTTCTTGGACTCAATATCCAAGGACTGTAGAACACGTAGTGTCTTACTGCGCTTGCAGTGCTGCAGCTGATTTTATACTTTGGTGCCTTTAGAATTCAGGGTTTTATTCCCCCGTCTTTGTGTTTTCCCTGATCTGTGATCTTAATTCCTGAGGTTGGAGCCTGTGCATTGGGCAGGTCAGCGTTCAGAAGTGGCTTTCTGCAGCTGCGTGCTCTCCGTGCTTGTTTGCCGGGTGAGAATTTGTACTAAAACATTTCCTTTAGCTGGATGCTGAGCTGATTGACTCTGTCATCACCTCCTGGATTTCTTCAGACCTTGGGGATTTGGGGAGGCCAGTGGGAAGGTGGAACCACTGTTCAGCAAACCAAAGTTTAGTTGTTCCTCCTCCCTCCCAGAAACTGGAAGGACTGTTTCCAAAGTAATTGATAGATGGAAAGGAGGTAAAAATCTTAACAAGGCATAAGTGGTTTTGTGGAGAGTGAATTTTTCTAGGAACAGATGGAGGCCTAAGGAGGACCTAGGGTCTTGGCAAGGACTGTTTTTTATGTCTTCCTGGATTTTGTGTGTTGACATCCACATTATAAGTATATATATGTGTATATAAAATCTATTAAAAAGAAAGGGAAGGAAGTTTCCCGTCTCTGTGGTATTGACTGAGGAGTTGACCCATTGGCTTGAAAAGCCCCAAATTTTCCTGTCTCTGCCCATATCTTTTTTTTTTTCAATTGTAAAGAGTTTTGTCCTTTCTAACACTTTTCCCCAGTTCATAGAAAGTGAGGTCAGCGATGATAATCCTGATGAGCAGGGCCTGAGGCTGTTTCTCTCACAAGTCTGCTTTTGTTCTGTCAAGGGTCCTTGCTTTGGTGGGAAATTCTTGAATCCTATAGTTTTGCTGCCTCTAACGTCTTTGAGAAGGTTTTAAAACCCTTTTAAAAATTGCTGTAGCTCGAGGTGGGTCTTATTAGTGACCATAAATAGCACTGCTGTTTTCCCTCGGTGCCAGCTTGTAACAATGAAAGACCATCCCAGCCCTAAAGAGCTCGTGGTGTAAGGAGGGGAGAAAAGACAACAAGCAGACATAGCAAGCAGGCCTGGAAAGCCCAGTGCAGTGCAGTGGTGATCGTGAATTTTGGGTCAAGGAATCTCTTCTGCCAGCAGCTGGAAGTGGCTGCCTAGGTGGAGCAGGCCACTCTAGGTCTTCATTTGCGTGCAGTTTGTACCCAGGAAATAAATATCAGTGGTAGTGAGACTACCTGGATTTCATAGAGAAAAGAGGCAAAATGTTTCTTCCAGCTCAACCAAATCCAGCAGAGGAGAGGGGACTAGTGTGAGTGGGAAATGGCAGGAATAACTTGTTCTGTGGTTAGGGGAGGGATCTGTGCTTACCATGGGCTTCAGTACGTGTTGTACATCATGTCCGTCCTGGGTTTTAAGCTTTTCCAAGGAAGTGCACCAATTCTGTTTGCCTAAGTCAGTACAGGCATTTACTGTACACAGATTTTCAAAGCAGGGTGAAATAATAGTGTTCTAATGAAGCATTTAGTGACTTTAATTTCTCATATCTAGATATGGTTTTTAACTGTGTAAGGACCAAAAATGAACTGAATACTTTTAGCTGGCATGCCATGTCCTGACTAAAAATGTTTGACTTAATCTACAGCGTATAACCCCTTTTCCCCCCAGTGTCTTCTGAGATTATGTAGTGTAGTAAATCTTCAGAAACAGATGTTTAAGCTATGAGAACATGAGACTGTACTACCTGTTTTTCTCCTTGTTGTCCAAAACTTGGAGGTTGAAAACACTGTTGACTTGGATTGGTAAAGATGTTCTCTTCCATTCTCCTGTATTTATCAGTGATAATATTCTGCTTGTGTAATATGTACCTGACTCAAAACATCATAACAAGATCAAGTAGGCAAAAGAGGTTCAAGATGCTTTACTTTCTTCCCAGAAAACTATACAAGATGGTGAAATAGAAACCCAGACAAATAATTAATTATTGACTTTGAAAATAGGAAAAGACAAGCTACATAAAAGTAATGAAGTCCTGTCTTCAGAGACTACTATTTAGCCACACATAAAAAAGTAGTGACCTGTGTTGCTTGTGAAGAAAAGATGATGGCAATTAATGTTTTTCTACAAAGCTTCCCTTCTAAACCCTTTTCTGCTGAATTACAGAAAAAGGTGTAAGTGGAATATTACAGAACAAAAAAACAAAGTGGATTAAATTAACAACAAATAGTCATGATAAATTAACACTCACCATCATGATAAAAGTCTAATAAAGGAAGATTTTTAAAAAAACATTTCCCTTCTCACCCTCCACTCCTGAAGAAATTAAATAACATTGACAGTTCAGACACTTGCTAGAGAAAGCAACCTGGATGATTAATCTGTTTAGTTCTCTGACTGACATTTACACAGCTAATTGTGTAGTGATGATGCTTCTTTAATAGGTCTGAATATTAATGGAAGATTTGGTTAAAGCTGGAACTTGTTTGTTTAAGCATATCACTGGAGAAATAAGAATGCTTCATCAACTTCATAGTTTCATCACAGGTTTTATGACATATCATGGAACTTTAGTGCATTTATGACTTGTAAAAAAACTTGCTCAGCTGTTTGACATTCTGTGCTTCAAGGAATTCTGATTGGCAGTTGATTAGCCTTTTGCTCAAGTCATTATCTTCTTTAGTGAAATTAGTCGGCTAGAAAATTGCATTGTAATTCATCAAGGGGAAAGGAGCATTTCAAAAGCTCTTGAAAGTATGATCCTTTTTATTTAGTATACAATATGAATTATTTTCCTAGCAAGCTCTTCTAAAATGTCCTATTCATCATATTATAGCAGCTTGTATTAAGTTATTATCTTGGTCTTCATTTCAGTCTTTTCACTGAAACTGGGTGATACCTGTGTTTGAATTAGTTCATGAGTAATACTGAAGGTTGTGTGTACAAGAGTTTGGTTTTGAATCGGAAAGGCACTGAAACTGCTCTTTAGAAACAAGCCCAGATGCATGGAAAACTCCTCTCATTATATTTAACACAATGCTAGTAGTCAGATCTTATTCAAAAGGAAAAGTTTTTGCAAAAAACATCTAATAAATAATGCACAAATGTTAAGGTGAAGAAAATGTATTTGCAGAAAGAGCATTAGTTTTGCAAAGTCTGTAATGTACTGAAAAAAGCTAAGACAATAGTTTTGATGAATGTTCCTCATTACCTGAGTGGAAAATAGGGTGCCTGAAGCACGGTGCTAATGAGGTGGAGCATGGTGGAGGTCACCTGCTGGAAGCACTGGGGAAGTTTTTCCCTGCCTTGTCTCCTCCTGACACCTTCCAGCTCCGCCAGCTCTGTTTCTGTGAGAGCTCCTGCTCAGAGCATGACATGAAACAGCAACAGGAGGGCAGGAACTGCATTCCTCTGAAGGAATGGGTTCCTACCCAGTCCCCTCCTGCCACCCCAAATGTCACATGCAGAGACTGACCAGCTCTGGTGTCTGGGGACTGTCATGCCCTGTGTGAGGGGCTGCACTGCAGGTTTCTTATCACTCATATTTCTGATTGCTGTGCTCCATATTTCAGTTTCATTCCCTACTTTGCACTTGAGTTGCGGAATGTAACAGGTTTGCTGTGGTGTTGTTTCATGCAGTGTAGAGAATTCTCTTTTTCTTTCTGTATTAGTATTTCTTCAATCTCCAGCCATGGCTTAAGGTTGCCTTAGGCATAAAGAGATGCTTTTGAGTGTCACCAGGTTCATTAATTTCATTTTTTATACAATTAACAAGGTTTTTTGATGGTGTTTTACTGCAAGCTTGCTTGGTTTTAGATCGTTTTGAAGCAGCATCTTGATATTAGAATTTCTAGTTGAACTAAATATATATTTAAGTGAAGTACAGCCACATGTGTACCTTGTAAAATTAGCTACTATGCAGTGATTATCCAGTGGAATTTAATTCCTAGCTTGCTGATAATCTCTTCCTACACAGAAAGACAGAAAACATTTTTATCATTACATTTAGCATTCCTCTGTGACAGTCTGTAAGAAAACATGTCAGATGAAATAAGAACATTCTTTGTGTGTCTTTTAATCACAATTAACTCACTGGACACCCTCTAAGTCCTTAATCAAAATGATGGGTTTGTGTGTTGCTTTGTTTCAGTATTGACAGACTTGTCTGCCCAAGACCATTTAATGAATCACCTCAGCATTGAAAATAATAACGGGCATCTCCCATAAACTAAAGCATCACCAGATTTCTCTGTCTGTCTTCTCTGTGCTGGAACAGACTTATTTGTCATGCCATTCCATTTCCACTGCACCTTTATTATTGCCACTGTATGCTACTGTTGCCTCTTACCTGGGAGACGAGTAGCAAAAATAATTTGGGCAAAACCAAGTGCATCTAATTGTACTTACTGTAAATGATCTGAAAAATGAGTTGCAGAAAGTTGCCTTCCTACTTTGAAATTCAGTGTGTTGCATGTTTTGTATCTTTCCTCCTTTAATTATTGTTGTGGTAATAGAACAGGTGGGGTTTTTTTCTAATGTAAAATCTTAAGTTCCTGGAGTAATAAAACATACCTATATTAAACTCTGCACAAAATATTTGTCAGAAGGACTAATTAAAACTAATTAGCGCTTCTGGCAAAAGTGTAATTGTGCCCTAAAGGTATTGAGCACTGGACTGGAAGATGTTTTTAAGAGTTTCTAACAAAGTACACAAAACAAATTTCTTTAAAAGCAAGACTGCTTCGAGAGTCAACCCATATTATTGCAGCTTGCCTCTCATGCTTATTGATCCCTTTTTGTCTTCCCAAGAGGAACTCTGTAGTCTCTCCAGGAAGCATTATCAGCTCCAAGCTGTTCCTCTTGGCCACCATGCTCTCACCACAGGATAAATTAATACTCTTCATGCATAAAATATAGGATGGAGGGATTGGTCATGTGTGCTCCTCCCATCCCCAGATGTTACATTAGGATATGCTCACCCAGAATAATGTCACAACCTTTCATTATTTACAGGAGTCAGAGCAGCAGCTGGTGTAATGATGATGGTGTTTGGCATATCTGTAGTTCTTCTATCTGAGGAATGTAAAGTGCTTTACAAACACTAACTAAACAAGTGTTATCTTTCCATCATTCCTATTAAGTGGCCCTACTGGAATAATCAGCCTGCTATTAACTGAAGTTTCTCTCTTCTCCAGTCATATTTAGCATGGTGAAATAATTGACATACTTACTGTGTGTTCTTATTTCCTTACTTCCCCCGTTCCTTTTACTTTGTACCTTACTCCTTTAGGACTAGTTTTGGAGGAAGGAGCTTGATTTTTAAAGAATGTTTGTTCTCCAACTGTGGAACTGAAAAAAAAAATCATTTCATAGGAAGGTTGTTTTATAAATTGTTTAAGAAATTGTAAGAGATCAGTCTCCAAACTCAGGCTCTCTAAGGCCCTGTCTCAATGCATGTTGCAGAGTAGCTGGAGAATATGCTGCTTTCTTGAATCTTTGTAGAGTTGCCAGAACACCTTTTAGACAGAGGAAGAAATAGAATCTTATTGTTTGGCAGTAGTGATGGGCTACCCTGTATGGTTTTAAAGCTTCTTGGCAATATTGTATAGCTCTTCTGTCTAGGAAGAATATAAAAGCTGCAGACAGCTTTTATCTGACCTGACAGGGTGCAGTAAAATGTGGTACTCCCAGCTCAGGAGGTGCTATCTCTCCAAATGCTGCCAAAATACATTGATGTGCCACAATACAGGGCTGCTTTATTAAACTCCCTAAATGAGAAAGTGGGATGGGATTTACACATTTCCTGTCTCACTAGCCAGAAGTACCTCTGTTCCCTTTCTTAGAGAAAACCATGTACTTGTAGGATATTCACTTTACGATTTGAGACCTCGTACCACTCGTTTGCTTGCAAAGTGTGATGGAGGAAAACCAAGAGAAAAGGCTTTCCTCTGTGGTTGTGCTGGTTGTTGTGGATGGCCATTTTGTAAACTCTGGTGTTGCTAAGTCAAGAAGTCATGCAAAGGGCAAGGGATATCCTACAGGTACAAGATGTGCTTTTCTCCAAGCAGAAAAACAATGCTGGTCCTTTCACAGCATATTTTCAATTCTTTTCCTTAGCAGATGTCAGAGTAACACCATTTGAAAAGGCAGGGGAACATGGGACATCTTCTAGATTGTAGCTTTAAGTCACCAGTACTTGTCCTGGAAGAATTTCCAAAATCTGTCCTTCTGGTTTCTGCTGTGTTTCTTAATCTTCTGAGCTAGATGAAGTATTTGAACACAATTAACTTTATGTTATGTTCCCATTCTCTAATGTGATCATTGTGCTTGACAAAGGATACATTTTATGTATCAAAAAAAAAAAAAAGTACAAGTGTAGATTTATGCTTAAAATTTGTAGTATTTCTTCTGGTAAAATTGACTAGAAGCATTACAGAAGGTCTGAGGCATAAGGAAAAGAAATCAAATTTCATGTTTTCTAATCTTACACACACTAAATTCCTTTTACAATGATTTTTAAGCTGTACTGTGTTAGGTCAGGTCTGTTACTTGCCTCTTCTGGGGAATGTCTGCATACGCTCCTGAATGTAATAACATCTCTTCTTTTTCTATTTTTTTGGGTAGCTTTTCTTTTCAGTAGTATAGAACAATTACATTTATGCTCTTGGGATCTGTTAATGGTTTTGATTCAGTAAAGCACTTTTTGTATGACTAGATAACATTTATCATTTGCTTAATAACTGTCAATTTATGTGCTAATGTTGAATAATCAGAAGTAAGATAGAGAAAACACATTTGATTATTCAACAATGCCATTTGACTGTTTGTAGTGTTTTAAGAAGGGCTATATAATTACACATGTGAGAGAGACTTTGGCAGCCCAGGTATTTAGAAAGAGTTTGATTGCTTGTTGAAAAAAGGATGTGTTTGACAAAAGCTTAATTGTTGTTTTCCCATACCTGTGCTGGGGGACAGGAGCACTGCAGTTGGTGTGGTGCTTTTTGCATCCACCCAAGCATCTCTGCATCCATTGGAAAATGCTCCCAGAATCCTCATTTATGAAGAAATGTTATGCCTTATGTGCATTGTATGCAATTTATTTTTTAAAAAAATATGCCTTGTTTTGTACAGTGTAAATCCATTTCTGCTTTACTTTGTAGCAGTTTCTGTTTTGATGTGTGGTGAAGCAGTATCTGGCCTAGTGTAAGTAAATGGAGCATGAGAACTGGGGACAAAGTACAACAGTCACACCTACTGCAGCATGCATGGGAGCAGAGCCATGATTACCTAATTGACTGTAGTGATTGCTCTGCCCATACACACATTATTTCTGTATGTGTTCGAGCAAGGCTTGGGTTTTAATTCTTTCACAAAGCTCAAGACCAGAATATGTTTAGAAAGGACCATTAAAAGACCAATGACAACAGAGGGGGAAGCTTTCCTCTCAAATAAGGAATCTTGTGTATTGCAAGAAATCACTTTCCTTACTGTCATTGTGGGAATGATTTATTTTGTCCTTGAGATTAATTTAGGAATTCATCCATGGAAATGAGAATAGTGACACTGGCTGCTGGGCCTTCTGGCTTGTCCTAGCAGTGATACACTCCAAAAAGCTTTGCATATGAAATCTCTGCACTTCTCCCTTCCCCCTGCTGCAGCCCCTCTGATTTTTGATTTTTGATGTTTGAAGGCATTGAACCCTGGGATATATATATATGTTACTATTAAGCACTACTGCATCATTTTAAGTTTAAGTATAGCCTGAAGCCAATAAGTAGAAAGAGGTTTAACAGGAAGGAAGGGGCTCTTTTGGAGCTGTTCTGCAATGATTTTTTGATTGTTCACAGAGTTCTGGAGGAAGATGTGGCCAAGGTCTTATAGACAAAGAAGGCTGGTTGGAGTCTTGAATCCCAAAGACCTTTTATGATAAGCAGATGGTTCCAAATTTTGGACTAAATCCATTGTGGAATTACCAAGGGATGTTGTCTTGTTGGGAAATGGTGTTTAAATGTGTCTCTGTATTTGACAGGGATGAAGTATACTTCCTGATTTGCTGGAATTAAAACTTAATTAGGCCAGATTTCTCTGAGAAGCCCTAACAACTGCGTTCTCCCTTAAAACCTGCAGGTTAATGAATAATAGAAGAGAAGGATTGAGCATGGCTATCTAAACTTTTTTTTCTAGTCACTTTTTATTCTGCACTTTTCTGGGATATCTATTTAAAATATCAAGGGAACGTCAGTAATTTCACAATGATTGACTCTAAAAAAAGTGCCAATGCTGTCTCATACAGCTATTTTGTTGCTTTCAAGTATGTAGACTTGCAACACTAACTCTCATTTGATAGGGAATCTGCTGAAGATGAGAAAATGTTCAGATGGTCAACATTCCAGCAATAAATGCTAGAGGTGGAAGTTCAAGCCCTGATGCTCACTGAGTCATCCTCTCTGTCATGTCCATGATCTTTCCTGTATTTCCTAAGTGTCCTGACCACAGGAGCACAGACTTCTCTTACTCATTCACAGATAGGCAGATTGCTGTAGTGTGACCTGGGACTCATTGAAGTCCGAGACAGTTCTGTCAGGGATTTCTTGTCCAACTGGAAAGGAAATAGTGATGGTGTCAATTTGTGCTTTGGTTGTGCCCCATGCTATATAAGCAGTCTGCAGATTTTGAAACACTCCTACTCTGGTTTCCTTGTGCTGTCTGTTACCTACTATTAATTCCCAAAGCCTTATTTAATCTAAGGGTTATTTGCAGATGTGTTTGATAGAGAGTTGTAAGTTTCAAAACAAGTAGATTTCTAAAAACTGACATCCAGAGAGAATTAAAGCCTCTGTTAAACCGGGGAAATCCAGGGAGACTCTACCATTACATATTTGGTTGGAATCATGTGGCTGATGTATTTCAGATTAGCTGTAGCACATGTGACTTTTACCTGGCCAGCAACTCTCAAAAGTCCAGGTTGGACATGAGGAAGAGCTGAATGTCAAGTGAGTGAAGGGGAGACAGGAGATCTGGGGCTTTCTGGAGCTACAGGGAGGGTTTGAAATACTGGAAAATAGTGCTGGAAATACTACCCATCATTTTACCCTCAGTTTCCCTCACTGTGTTTTCCTATTTGTTGTCCATCTCCCTTACAAAGTACATAAAATTCTCTGATAAAAGAGCTGTTCAAAACGAATGTTCTTGTAATATCTATATCTGTGCTGACATGCACATAAGGCTTTAATTGAGAAGGAATGATACATTGGTACTCAATTTTAAAAAATCCTTGTTTTTTAAAAAAAATTTTGAAAGAAGTGTCGCTCAACAGAGAAAACTGTCTTTCAGAAAGTCACGAACATCACTCTTTACAACATTACTCTATCCCACTGAATTTTGTACAGTAATATTTTAAAAAAGGTTTTAAAAAGTCTTTTATTGGGATGTTTACGTAAGGGATTTCAATGAGCAAATAGGTTTGTTCAGGCAAAGCAATACTTAAACTCCAGGCCTTTGCATGTCAATGTGAACTAATTAAAATCATATTGTGCAATAGGTCAAGAGATCAGGAAGTTGGCCTTCTAATTAGAGGAAAGAGTTATAAATAAAATCTTGTTGTTGAAAAGGAAGAAAAAATATTAAGGAGAAGATCTGGATGTGAGAAAAATAAATCAGAACCCTGTGCCTCTGCTGAAGGCTGTGTTAAAAGTCACCCCTTTCTCTTTCGCTCTCACTGTGTTACACAGAGAGAGACTTGAGGCTTCAGCCTGTCCCTCATTAAGGCTCTTTGGGCTCATCCCTGTGCTGGCAGCGCCTGCCCATGTTGTGCATACCTCAGTCCTCAGATAACAAATAATAGCCTGGCCTCCCCAAACAGAGTCTGACTGGAGAATTCAGATCTGGTTTGTATTTGCTGTCAGCTTAGACCTTTCATCCTCCTTAATACTTTAGCTGCACCTATTTTTTTGTGGTTCTTGCTATCACCACAAATGGGCACCTTGCCAAACTGGATAGGTGTCGTCTCGGGACTGTTTTTGCACGAGCCTTTTGAGCCAGCCTTCATTCTTTATTGTTTAGCTTTCACTCTTCCATCTTAATAATTGAAAAGCATTTACTTTCAATAGCATGTAGGTGCTGGGTGTTGTTTTACCCTGGAGCATAAACATAATTAGTAAAAATAATAACAATAAACAGATTTTAGATGGTGGAACAGCTCTTCAACTTTTTCTCTAGTTTTTCATCACTTCAGAAGGATGGAAGGCCCATCTAGTTCACCCATGCATTTGTTTTGCAAAGGGAACCTGAGCAGGTGGTGGGACTGCATACCCTTAAGCCTCCAGTCCAACCTAATTTATTCTCTGACTCTATGAAAGTATATATGTTGAAAATAAAAGCCATTAATAATATTAAAGCTTGTAAATCTACAATATCCATTTATCAGAGGGAAAGACACCATCTTTCCATAGGATCATGACCAGCTTGTCTTTACAGTGTGATGGTGGTAATACTGGAATGCAGGGAATGTTTATGGTGTGGGACTGTAAGTTAACCATGGGTCTTCTGGAGACTCCCTTGTAAAATGTTTCATCAGCATATTCACACATGTTGCTTTTGGTTTGACCTTAGATGTGTATTTCACAAGGACTTTGCTGTGTAAAATGTTTTGTATAATATAGTGAAGGCAGGGAAGGATTCCTTTTCTTCATCTTCCCATCAGAAGTAAGTAGAACCATAGGATTAGGTTATTTCTGTAAGTTTCCTTGATGCTCTGAAAGAGTTTGTCTGCCCTGCCCTCAGTCTCGTTGGCTCCCAACGCTTCATCCTTAACATCACCACTGCAAGCAGAACGTATTAGTCATTGTAAGACAGGGCTTGTTTGTGCCTGTACCCTGGGGTGGCTGCTGAATGTTTTTGTTCTGCATTGCTCAGTTGTTAGTTAGTGCCTGTTTACAACTAAAACCTTAAGGGATGAATATCCTATCATGCTGACTTCTGTGTGTGGCTGATACAGAGCTCGAGTTTGATGTGACTTGTTGCTTTGATCTTTTGAACTTAGATTCAGGTTGTTGGGCTCAGTACCAAACTGCTGCTTTGAAAATGTAGATTTGTTTTATTTGAGTGAGAATGGGGCTTTTCCCCTTTATTTGCAGCTACACTAACTCAGGTGTGGCTAAAAATCCTGAAACATTCAGATAAATTTCAATTCAGACCCATACAAGGTGCATTCACCTTGTTTTTTTATAGTTAGGACCCAGCATGTGCTTTTGAAGGATATTCCCATGTCCTGTGGCTAAACACTTTGATATTTAGCATTATCATGTGCCTTGGAGCACATGAACTAGGTTTCTTTCTGGTAAAAGTAGACTGGAAAATGTGCCCCTAGTGCATTCCGCTGGAAAACTGGCATTCAGCCCTAGAACCAGTCAAGATATCTAGCTCAAAATAAAAATGAATAAAGCCCCCAAACAAACAAAAGCCCTTTGCACCATCAAAAAGCACCTGAACTGTGTATAGTATTTATACAACAGGCTCTCACCACCAGCTGTTTTACTCCACAAGTGTGTTCTTATTGGTCCTCTGTATTTGCTAATGAAGATGTACCCAAAGTGGTAAATTATAATAGAAAAGTGCAGATAATATCCCCTGTGTATAGATGACTCCAATTCACCATAGTCTCTTCTCATAACCCAGCTCATGACTTGCTCTGTGCAAGCCTTTGACTTCTGTGAAAGTAAGTAGGTGAAGCTGTTTTTAAAAGTATGTTTTCTGAGAGTGGGTGGATTAATAATAAGAATCATGGTGAACTTTATTCTGCATTTGACACCACTGACAAACTATTAAGTATTTTTTTTATTTTTCTAAAAATGAGTAAAGATTTTGTGCTATAAATGTTTCTAGAAAGGAGGTCAAACTTGAAGAGGAATTTATTCCCAGGGTTTATCACGGATACAGTCTTTGGAGCTTTCGTACTTTCAGCCAGTGTTGCCTGTCCTCTCACTTTGTCATATTGGAGTGGTTGCTCCTTTCTAATGATACCAGGCTGCAGTTTAAATATGAACTACCTATGGTTTAATGCCTCTGATGTGAACATTCCAATGTAACTTTTCAGAAACAGTTTAACCCTTTGTGTTTTTCTCTGCAAGCTTTTTAAACTGACACCATCTTTCTTTTGTACAATCACCAAATATGTATTATTCCCTCTCCTCCCTTTAATGGAAGCTGGCAAATAAAATCTGGAGGCGTAAATATAATACCAAATATCACAGGATATATATTGTTCAGTCTTTCTACTCATGATTATATGTATTTTCTTTTAAAACTGTATTTTTATATATTGGAAATATGCACACTTGAACATGTTTACTACAGCTTTTATGGGCTAATGTTGAGCTGCTTTTTCATTTTAAAGCCATGTCTCAGTGCTCTTGTATTATTTTGTTAATATTGCTCAAACTGCAGAGCACTTGAGATGCTTTGGCCAAAGTGTTGTTCAGAATTACCTCTTTAAAAAATCAGTTAATATTGATCCACATCCGTAGAATGTTGCCATGGAATTGATGCTGTTTACTCATTAATCACTGCAGACTGCAGCTCCCAGTGTTGGCAATGGGACTTGTTTGTTACATGTGACGATCGCTTTATAAATGTCAATAAAATCAAGACAAAAAACTCTGGTACAACTGGAACTAGCAACTCAGTATTTTCCTCATTATTTTTGGCAGCAAAGTAGTCTTACAGAACAGTATGCAATAAAATGCCAGCCAACTGAGTCCCACACTGTGGCTATAATTACATATTTTTGTTTGCTAATCAGTAGAATTTTTCTGTGTACACTATTATACTTTAATGGTTCTGTTGCAACACCAAATTTACTACAATGTTCTCTTGAAGAAAATGGCACATAATGACTTTGTATTTACTACAAGAAGATATTAAACTAAATAATACATAATGATGTTACACAGATTAACCAAGCTCTTTAGTTCTTCTGTTCCTTATCTATGCTTTAATGGTGTTTTAGGACAAACATAAAGTTATTTGGGAGGGAATTACCAGAATTACCGAACTGGTAAATATAGCCATCTGTGTGGGATGTCTTGTTTCTTACTTGAAAACTATTAGATTGTAAATTTAAGCTGTGCTTAGTACTTTAATTTCCCTTCCCACAACTCATGGAGCATAAAGAGGGTTGCAGCCAGCTCAGATAAGTAATAAGTTCATTAATTACAGGTTTACCTTTTTTGTAGGTTAAAAAAGCTTGTATGGGACTTGATTAAACAAGCTGTTGTGGTGTGGCCCTGTAGAGGACTGGGCAGGGAACAGCTCAGAGGAGCTCCCCATGCAACTTTTGGAATCAGTCTTCCATTTAACTCTAATGGTTTCTTGCTGTTATCAGGCTCTGTGCACTTCTCAGGTTTTTTATATTATTTCTGTCCAAAGTGATTGCACTGCAAATAACCCCCAAGTACAGTGGGCAATGTGGAAGGCATATTGTCTCAAGCTTTGCCATTATCTTGTTTTTATTTCTGTCATTAAATAAATAAATAAACACTCAAGGATTTTTATTCCTTTTCTTTTTATTCATGATTGTCCTGTCACTAATTTCCACTTGATAATTCTTCAGATAATTATTACAATCTTAAGTTAGTATAAGGCTTTTCCATTTATCTTGGAAACAGGGCTCTGCTGTCAGACACAGTCTGTCTAGCAGTGGAAAAGGAAGGCATGGTCCGATGATGGCAGCTTGCTCCCTGTACTGCAGATAGAGTTAATTATGTGTGAAGGTTGTGGTTTTTTATAGATTGAGATATAGATCTAATATTTTTTTGTAGATTTGTCGGTTTCTGCCATGCAATCTGACATATTAGTGCGAATAAATAGTTTCTCTTCTGCATTCGATTTGTAGTGTAAGTCTGTATCAGGATATGATACTGGTTTCAGAGGGGAAGTTGTATTCAGTTTATGTGATATTTTTGAATGTGGCTGAACAAGTGGATGTTTCAGCATTGCTAAATGTTGATTGCATCCTAGATCTTGTAAGTTATCTTTTGGCAAGATCTAGTAAGTTATCTTTTTCTTGATTGTGTTGCACATAGGATTTGTCACAGGTTCTCAACAAAAGGAAAGAATATTTGAGAATATTTGTTTTTATGGGTAATTACTTCTCAGGCTTATGTTAAAACACTGTCTGAAAGAACCTTGTTCATACATAATTTTCTGGTTAATCTAGTGTTTACCTTTTTCTTCCATTGTATTTTTTTCCATTAGAATACATTGTAATGCATTCAATTGGATTTACCGATTGCAAGACAGTTTTTGTATATGTAATACCATTAATTAATCTGGTTTGAAACAGCACTCAAACTGAGAGGATGTTTCTGTGGTTGCAGACTGAGAAGTATCTCAACCAAGTTTTCTCCCTTCAGTGGTTCACAATAAAAGTAAATTAGCACAAGTGAAAATGGTCCAGGAAATAAGAAAAACAGCTGCTCCTCAGTAAATAACTTGGAGCTTTCCTAGAGCCTGTTAAGCCTTGCTGTGAGGCAGAGAGTATCTCCTTTGTTGATGCTCAGTCTTACTCCTTTGTACATTCCAGCTGCTGCCCTAATTCAGAGTTCCTGCAATCCCCATGGTTTTTTTAAGTCCTTTTGAAGTATGCCCAGCACTGAATGTACTTTGCCTCTGTAACTGACCTTTCCTCTGGTACTTTCTTCACCCTCTCTCCCACAGTTGGTGCATCATGGAAACCTCCAGGAAGATGATCTGCTGCTGCATGGCCAAACTAAACCTGTGTGGGTTAGATGGGAAGGGAGGAGATGGCTCTTAAAAACAAACAATCAAATTGCTTACAAAAATTTTTGAGGATGTAATATTTGAAGTTGTGAATCATGAAAGCTTTTTCTTGGCAGATCTGCCTGCCTTTCTTTTGAAAGATTTTTCAGAAGTGGAGCTATTCCCCTTGCACCATGTACCTCCTTTGTCTGGCTCTGGCTCAGTGTCTTCTCCCGGGCTTTCTGAGAAACTTTAATGTATTCTTTCATTCCAGAAGTGATGTATAGTGTTCTGGTGCTTGGTGCACCCTATGGCTAAATAGAAAAATCACCTTCTCCCATGTCTGCATTAGTTATATTTAATTAGAAGTCATATTTCCTTATGGAAGCCCTCAGGCATCAAATCCACAAAGACCTATGTGAGAATGGCCTCCTTCCATGCTCTCTGAGAAGGGCTTATATCACCTCCCCTTGCATTGTTGTGGGGAAAGA
>NW_005054469.1:861621-879986 GCF_000277835.1 Geospiza fortis
TTATACTTTTTTTTGTTTTTTAATTTTCACTATACCTTTAAAATTCTCTGGAATGACATGCCAAAAGCCTTTTGGGCTGTGAGGATGCATCACAGTTATAAGTCCTCCTTTCACACAGTCATTTTATAATTATTACTTGATAGCCTGCTCCATCTAAATCCTTGACCTGTGCCTGTCAGCTGCTGGCTGATTGTAGTGAATAAATTTGTATAATCATTGCACGATGACTGCTTAATAACTGTACTCCAAATATGCAAATATCTATTCTGGCTTAATACAATTCATCTGCTGTGACCGGCCCGTGCACTTAGAATTTTTGAAACATTTATAAGTAATGTAGCACACCATTGCAGTCTCCTATCTTCTTGTGCTGAGCTCTAAAATGCTGAAATGTACAGAGGAGAAAAAGATGAATTACAAAAAATCTA
Source organism: Geospiza fortis (assembly GCF_000277835.1). Classification (NCBI taxonomy): domain Eukaryota; kingdom Metazoa; phylum Chordata; class Aves; order Passeriformes; family Thraupidae; genus Geospiza; species Geospiza fortis. Next base: position 862,050 of record NW_005054469.1, read on the forward strand.
AAGGAAAATAAATATCAGTCAACAGAGAAGCACTTGTCTCTATGTGTTGTAAATGAGGGGGAAAAAGCCCCTAAACAAAAAACTTCCTTAAGGATTATAGAAAGTTTTTCTATTATCATTCTGTTTTCTAGGTTAGCAAATGCCTTTTCTTAGAATAACCTGTGGTATTAATTTCCTTGTCTGCATTGGCAGAAGACTACATAAGATTGGAAGATACAAATTCAAAAATGTACTTGAGTCTAAGTCATTTAGAAAACACTCAAAAGAAACTCCCAGCCCAAAACCAAAAAAACCACCAAACCAAAAATTGGCAAAACCACAAGATAAAAAGCAAGGCCATAGTCATACAGAAAAGACATTTCTCATGTTTGTGATTTTCCAGTGCTGTGGATGCCCTGGTAATTTCTTTCTCTGATCTTGCCATCTTGTTTCAAGCATTTTCTTTGGCCATCAAGTGGCATAGGTTGCTGAGACAGATGGACAGCAAATCATACCAGTTTGTCCATTTCTGTGTTCTTTATTGCAACATCAGAGCATCAGTAAATAGCTTTTTAAAACTAAAATCTGATTTTCATTGCCCTATAAGACATGCTTTTTATCTTATTATCAGATTCTTGTTCATTTAGCCTTTCTCTGAGTTAAACCTAATGTGTCTGAACTGTGCAGGAAGAAGAAGAGAATCCACAGTTCAATGCACCAGACAGAGCTTGGTATGACAGTAGTAGCCCAATGTCTTCAATAGCCATCATGGCAAAGAGGGGTTCAGAGACATTTTGAAGGCAATGCTATGGATATTTACTAAAAAATGACAGTCATGTAATAATAGCACGGTAACATGAGCAAAAATCCAGGACAAAGTAGGCGTCTTAGCAATGAAATGCAGATAAACCTTTGTTGTCTTTCCAATCTGTGCAGTATCCAGCTGGAAACAAAGTACTGTGGCTGCCCAGGAGGCTGAGGAAAGGATTTCAGAGTGGCCAGACCCATTTCTTCAGCGTGATACCACCCAAAACAACTTGCACCTTCTTAATAGCTTTTTTGGGAAGCTGGGGGAGCAGGTTGGGAGGAGTGTGTGCTGAGCTTGGTTTAATAGCACAGAGTAACCTGAATTTCTCCAGATTTATCACTTCCTTCCTCAGTAAACAACAACAAGCAATTTTTGTGCTCGCTGTATGTAGGGCTTAGCTGTCTCCTTTCCATCTGGAAAAGTGTGGCATGTCAGGTGTCTCAACACTAACACAATTAAAAGGAAGTGAATGGCTCCTTCACACATGCCTTAATGTCAGCAGTTTGGACTGGGAAAAACTGGAAAAGCACTATTGGAGCCTTTCCTACTGTTTTTTCTTGCCAAAAGTGTGACATTCAGACAGGTTTATCAGCCCCGTGGTTCTCTGAGCCCTTATGCTGCTTGAGTGGGCTGACAAAAGTGTGAATCCTATTGACATTACAGCTCTCATCTACAAAATTGGAGCAGAGCACTCGAAGACTAAGAAAGATGATGTCATAAGTGTGAGATAAAACGAACACTTTCTTCATTGTTTAGTTGTTTATGGAAGGAATTTGCCAATCATCATTGCCAGCATGACAGGACAACTTTGACTTGGCTTTTAGTTTATTTTTAATATGAGTTTCTGGTATCCTGAGATATTTAACTAAAATAAAATATCTGCCAAAATTTGTGAGCTTCCTGTTGGTTTGTGTTTTGTCAAAGTAGGAATAATTGGCTGGCTGTGTACAATAAATGTAGGGCACTTAAATTTTCACATTTGTGGGCAAGTGAGCTTTATTTTGAATTGTTGATTTCTTTATCCATATGGGCTCTTTGCCAGTTTATGGCAAGGACATTGATTATGTTGGATGTTTCAGCTGCTTTTGTTATGCTTGACTGTGAACTGCATCCAGATAAGGTCAACCTTCTCTTAAAACAACCACTAGGTTTTAAAATTTAATTCCCAGTACTTTTCACTGTGGCAGGCAATTACTGGTGGTTTGTAATGCTAAATGTATAGGATTTCAACTAAACAATACTCAAAATACAAGTTTCCCATGTCTGACTTTACAATGAGGTTTACACCTGGCTTTGTTACGAGTCGTTTTGTTCCTTGCAGTACCTACTGGAATAATGCTTTATTGTGTTTTATTATTTTATTTCATTAAACTTGCTCTGCAGCGTGGTTGGTTGGAGGTGGGAGGATCCCCAATTGTAATTCTACCTGCTTGAAAGGCCCATTGTGCAGCCTCAGAATGTTGATTCTTAAGAAAAGGAGGGCACTGTACAGAGAATGTGGATTGACACATTAGGTAATCAGTACTTAAAGCATCGAGACTTGTAGGTCTCATTTTGATCTTGAATGGGGTGTACACACTAAGGGTTTTTGAAACTAAGAGTATTTAAGGAATGTGAATGTAGATTGTGATGAAATGCGAACCTAATTCAGGGAACTAGCCGTCTCAAAAGAAATGGTTCATCTGTGCTTTTTGTGTTTAAGATGGAGAATTTTAAGGATAAAGGTTAAGATCATACTTTTGAACGCTGACATTTTGGTCAGGAAGTACTATATAATTGCTAAGTTTTTAAAATTAATTATGTTTGAGGCCTATAAACCAGTGCATTGATTAAAAATCTCCAGTTCATTAAACTTCCCAATGACAGAGGCCATCTCAGTAATAAAAACTGCTGTTCCTAGCAGTTGACTGGCATCTGTGTTATAATCTTTTTAAGATCCCCACCTTTGTTCATTAGAGCATCACCTGTTGTCTCTTGATGGCAGGATTTATTTCCTCTTGACATTGGTCTCAGAGGTACAGTTGCAACTTTGGCAGGAGTTGACTCCAGTGAACTTTTCAGAGGTACTTCACTGGTTTAGCAGAATGAGGCTGAATTTCATTGTGAGTTGGTTCTTTGTTATGTGGGGGTTCAGTGGTGGTTTTTTGGAGAGTGGTGCTTTTTGTCTTTTTGTTTCTTGTTGTTTGTTTTCCTTCTGGTTGCCACACACATCCTTGCAATGGGCATTTTTGGAAGGTCCACAAGAAGGAGGGTGTGTGTAGCAGAGATCCTACAGTGCACAGTGCAGTTTCCTCTTTTGTCCCCAGCAGTGCATCTAAAGCAGTGACATTATCCTGGTTTGATGCACTCGTGGCATTTGCCATGTGGAAGAGCAGTACCACTTCAGAGATATATCAAGCACAGGTGACTTTCTTAAATAAGCAAACCTTAGGAATTTCCTGCTGAAAACAAGAAATGAAAAATCTGGAAAAGCACCAGAGAACAATAATTACTATGGAAAAAAGACTATATAGGTTCTTGAAATGTAACACTATAAATCTGCATATGTTGTTTACATCATAGCTTCACTTTATTCAGCCTTGCACACAAGGTCACAAAAGAAATTTGGGCCTTATTATTCCTGGAGGAGTTTGTATTTTTTGCTGTGGTGTTAGATTACCTTACCCTTTTTATTACCATCTGCACTGCAAGGCTAGTTTTGCTGAGGTTATTTTTTTTTTTAGCATCCCATGATACCCTTAATTCTGTGTTTCCTGTGTTTTTGCTTCATTTGCAATTTTAAGAAATTTTCTCTAAGAAATAGGTTTGTTCTATATTGTATAGCACTAAATTAGCTAGTATTTTTACTATATAACTTTAACCCTTTAATTCTGGAGGACAAATGCAATTGTTTTACAATAAATTAATTAAGAAAGGATTTCACCTGTTAGTATCCTTCAGTGTATAGGGAGAAAGATGATGTCAAAGATTACATATTTTTGTTTAACATGATGTTATTTATATGCTGCCCTTTTGCATAGGGTTTTTATTTTGATACCTGACTTGGTTCATGTATTTTAAGCAATTATTTTCAGCTGACTTCTGTGTGCAACCAATGTCATTGACTGCAGTAGGTTTGGAAATAGTTTTTCTTCATTAATAGCTTCTTCTGGTGAATTGTTGGGAGAACAAAGCGCTGTCCCTAGTGGCTCCTGAAACTTATGGAAGCATGCAATGAAATAGCTATTATTTTTCATGGAAAAAAAAAATTAGAGTACTACTTTTAATAGCTTTACACAAGCATGAACAACTTGAACTATAGAGATGAAATGAATCTGAAATTTCTTCAGTTGTTTTTCAGCCCTCAAGATCTTCTTCATGTTTGTCAGTCTACAAAATTGAGAAGCCCCTTCCATGTGCTTGTCCACCCAAGCATGGTGAAACAATAAATACAGAAACTCAGTTTTTCTGGGCTCTCCACACATGAAGGCACTGGGTAACAGGATCACTTTTCAAAAGATGGGTTGACCTGCATTCAGTCTTGGCAGTCATTCAAAAGCCAAAGTATTGTGTGCTATTTCAGAGAATTTAAGGGACCTCAGATTGTGGGGTACCAGTTTGTTGGGATGGGAGGCAGAAGGGAAGAGGGTGTTCTTCTACCATCCCATGGGTGTTTGCTGCCTCACTGGTGGCCCTAGGCAGGACTCAGTGCTCTCAAAAATCCTTTGAAGTAGCTTGGTTTATAAGCCTGAAACTCAAAATTTCAAGAAGCAGAGTACCAAGGGGGATGGTTAGAAGCCCTCTCTTTAGTACCTTCAAGTGTTGTCAGTTGATCAGCATGCAGATCAGAGATCGGATTTCTTTCAGTTATGAGTGACAGTTTTGTCTGTGGGATTTTTCCCACATCTTTCCCATAGACCTTAAATGGCAGGTCACTTGTGTATGAAAACGACCCAAAGCATATCTGTGTGATTTCCATAAACCTGAACAGGAAGGCAGCCTGTAGGAAAAAGGCACTCTGTGAAGAAGAGTGAGGGCTTTGAAGTGAAATCACATTTTTTATTGATTGTAGAAAGCAGTGATAAAGCACAATTCTTTGTCACTGTCATGTGATGCTAAATCAGATTTGACTGGGTTTTTCAGCCAGTTTTACGATGAACAGTGGGATATGGTTTCCAGATGTTTCCAGATGAAAACATTTTCCAATGTTTTCCAGATCTGTTTGGAATAATGCAGATGAGCATCTATATAGCAAACTGAAAATACAGATGAACTACCTGAAACCAATATATCGAGGGCTTTTCACTTTCCTATTAATTTGGCAGCACGCCATTATTATGGTGTAAATTTCTTCATCATTAGTACAAAATAACAAAATGTCTTTGACCATAATTTTTCACTCCTGAGGTTATTATTATCTGTAATTTTAACTAAGTTTCCCTGTTAATAGTGCTTGTTTCTCTGTACACTGATGTTACTAGCTGCTACACACCTCCAGAAAACAGAATATCTCATGTAAATATTTTGTACATGCCTGTTCCATGTTTCTCTTTTTTCTTAACTAATATGGCTAAGACATGTTGTAGCAGAGGCTGAAGAATCACATTTAGATTTGTCAATCTACTCAATCTACCTTGGCAATTATCTTACTTTGTGTTAATCAGAGTGCTCATATTTGGCAATATATTTCAAAATAGTCCTGAAGTGAATATATTATTTGAAACATAGAGTATTTCTGGCATGAGTTATTGAGTTATGAAATAAAAAATGCTGCATAGACCAGAGGTCTTCTCTATTCATGTATTTAATGAAGTATGATAGGAAAATGAGGTTATTATGAAAGTTTTGGGTGGTTTGGTTTTTGGGTTTTGATTTTGTTGGTACTGTTCTCCCCCTTCCCACCCCCCCTTTCATTCTTCCCTGTCATCAGTCACTGAAGTATATCAAATGCTAATTTCTGCTTTTCCATCTAAGCCTGTCTGGAGTATTCAATCATTTTCTCTTGTGCCACCTTTATAAGGGAAGTATGCATGTCTACTTGTTCCATTCTGGCAGATGTCTTCCATTTTCCTTGTCATATGTCAGGATTGGTTGTGATAGAATTGATTTTTCTCTCTTAAGAATTCAATTTTTTTTCATTTTTCTTTCATCCTTCTGGAGCTTCTTTGCTTATAAAGGTTGGACACAGACGTATGGAATCAGGAAGCTACTGATAGACCATCTTTATCCTAGCTATATTTGCATTAAGAGCACCCTTCCAACATGAGAGGGGTTATAGATGGGGAGCTGGGTCCCCCTGTGTGATCACAGCTGCTCTGACCCATGGAATGCTGATTTGGGGTATTTTAATCCACCACAGGTTTGACGTGGCAAACCTGTGCTTCCACTTCCCTGGCAGAGGCGATGGTTTCCTTCTGCAGAAGGAAACCATCCTTTCCTTCCATCCTGTTGTTTGGCTGTGCTCTGAGCTGGACTTGGGCCAAAGTGAGTGGAGTTTGAGGAAGAAGAGGTTGGTTTATGCAGTGGAGAGAGCAGCTGAGCCTTGCACAGTCACTGCTCAAAGGAAAGTGCTGAACTGGCGGGGACAGGAAGGACCTCAGGGGTGGGAATGATTTGTCAGCCACCAAGCAAATCCTTGCATGGACTTGAGTCCTTGTCCAGTCTTCCTAAGGACTTCTTCCTCTGTAAAGAATCATGGAGAAAGTGCTAGTCCTAAGCATCTGTGCTGTTTTTGTGTTGGTGTCTCAGGAAGTGCTAAGGTTGGTAGAGATTGTGGTGGTGCTTTTAAAATTATCTTGAGGTTTCAACGCATACTTTACTTATCCTGCTTGATGTGGAAAAGCATTTGGTAATTAGGTTAAAACAATTAAACTGGATATTATGAGCACAGCACAGATTTCAAACATTCTTTCTTCCCTTTACAAAATATTATTCTAGCACTAGCATCTTGGAGTCTGTTGAGCAGAGATTTTGGGTAAGTTAAAAACAAAAGTTCAGCTGAGGTAGAATAAGAAGCTTTGGTGTCTTGGGACAGAGAATTTGCAATGTGCTTGCAGCTGGTGGCTTGGCATCCATGGTCTTTTCAATAAACAATTTTAGAAAATTTCATTGAAAGTGCAGTATCACATGATTCTATAGTTGTATTTTGCTAATATAAAGTACTACAGAAAGCCATTTTAAAAAAACAGTGACCAGAATGGGCATGGAGTATTGCAAGGAACTGCTCATCCAATTTTACGGTGTCACCTGAACATGAACTCTGGTATAGAGCTCCTCAGAAAGGACAATCAGGTTTTTAACACTTAGCAGAAGAGTTTCATCCATTTGAAGATGTTATCTGCCTCCCCACCTGGCACTGCCTGACTTCAGGAAATACTCAACACCTCATAAAACCTGTTATGGCCTGAAGGTGGAGAGGACAGCCATTGTTTCATCCAGGGGGAGGGAGTTTCCCCAGTGGGCTCTGCATGGTTGGTGGGAACACAGAGTGCCATGGGTTGCCCAAATGGGAGCCTGTAGGAAGCTACACAGCCCCTGCTATGACCAGGTGATGTGAATCTCTTAAAAACCCATCCCCCCTTGGCTTTCCAAACCTGTTCGGGTTTAACTGCTTCAAACCTGCTGCAGGGCACAGCTCTAAGTTTGAACTAGTTAAATCTGAAATAAAATCTGAAATAAATCTTAAACTATGTTCATACAGATTCTTCCTTCCTTAGCTCTATAAGTATTTGTTTAGCCTTTATACTTGAGTTTATTTTACCTTTTGAGTTGATGTTGTAGTTTATGTGAAGATTATTTCTTCTGGTTGAACTCCATAGTTGCTGCCGAATTAGGGCTTTACTCTAGTGAATATGTTCATGCATACACTAATTCCTTTATTATTTTCTTTCCTTTTTCTCAAACTTTTTGCTATAATTACACTAAATGATTTCTTGGATTGCATGTTGAGAAGGCAGAATTGCTGTGCCAGCAGCCTTGTTTTATTCTTTTGCTGGCTCCTGAGGGTAATAAGATCTATGCACTCTATGAATTTTCTTGCATACTTAGCTGCAATTGCAACCTTTAGTAATTGTTTTTTAATTAACTCCAAAATATTGCGTGAATACTGCAAAATTTTAAAAAAGGAAAAAATTAAAAAAGCTCAGAAGTGGGTATTTCTTATATTTCAAACCAATAAGCATTGTTTCTTGGAATTTTTATGTAAGGTGTTAGTAGCATGGTGACATTAAATGACCTGCACAGTTGTAGAGGTATCAGAGGTATGTTGTAAAAGAAAGTTTGGCATTTAGATGGGGATCAAATTCTTTTCATAATTTGTCGTGAGAATTTCTTAGAGCCTTCAGTAAGATCCTTTTCTAATACTGAAACTTCTATTCTACTTCACATTTCCTGGATGTTTGCTTTTTAATTAGCAGAAGTTGGCTAAACATTATGGTTTTGCAAAACTCCCTGACTAATTCCATCAAAAGAAAAAATTGTATATATTTAGATATCAACTTACAGATCAGTTGGTCTGGGCTCTGGGTGTAAAAATGGGCAGTAAATGTTTATGACCGTGAGTAAAGGCAACATAAAAACTGGCTTTTAATAAATTCTGGGTTCTGGGCTTGTTTTGCAGTGGATGGCTGCATTCACCGAGCTGCTGGGCCCTGCTTGGTTGCTGAGTGTCGCAACCTGAGTGGCTGTGAGACTGGACAGGCCAAAATCACCTGTGGATACGACCTACCTGCCAAATGTAAGTCAAACCTTCCTCTGTTCTTGTTTCCAGCACGTGCTGCTGATGTGCACGGTTCATTTCCCTGCAGTCTAATTCAACGGGGTATTCATTTTACACAATTAGCAGTGGGACTTAATTAAGCATGTTCTGTAATAATGTCTTCCCCTCAAAGCAATTCAGGCTTTTCTAAATGATTATTTCACCTATGTTATGCGATGAAAACTTACATGTCTCTAAAATATAAAGCATCTTTCATGTTTATTTTTTGCAAGCTAGAACCTATCCTTTCATATGCATAATAAAGGATTGGAAATGCTTTATGAAATATGAACAAAATATACATTATCATATTTAAGTTCCGCGGAGACAGTTTTTTGAAATGTTGCATATTTGATGTTCTTCATGCTGATTCCTTGATTGTGAATACTTTGAGGGCCCAGGAGATCAAAGTGATGTATTGTATTTTCAGCCGCTGTGTAGTGTCTGATTGGCAATTACTGTGAAGGCATCTGTCACACTTTAGCTTTCGACAGAGTGCAGCTCAGTGCTGGAATGTTTGTGCACTTTGAAAGTGGAATTGTCAAAAATTTTCCTCCTATTTCAAGTAGGAAGCTGGTTATTTGACTGTGTCGTGTAGATGTTGAGCTTGTCTTGCAAAACACTAACACTTTCACAGCACATTGGTCCACCAGTCCATTATGTGAGAATAAAAAGTAGGAAATCTTTGAAAATTAGGATCTTACAGAATAGTATATTGAGACATGAAGATACAAATACCAAAAAGCATTGCAGACTACATATAACTACAATTCAACGCTCTTTTTTTTGTTGTTTTTGGGATATGTAGGCTGCAGCAGGAACGTGGTTCATTCAGTAATATGTAGATCTCTCTTAACTGCCATGTAAAATCAAATACTGGCTGCAGTAGCAGGTATCTCTCTAGGCTCCAGTAGTCCTTAATGTCTTAGGTAAATTGGAAAATTGTTTTCCCAGTAATTTTTTTGCTCTTTCTATGATGACAGTGATGAGAGTTTCCAGTTATTTCCTCAACAGTGGTAATTTCTATGTGTGGGAAAACTTTGCTGTATTTTATATGTAGTTTTACCACATGGTAATGGCCATTTATGAAAGGCTAATTTGGCTATAGGTCAGGGAAATTGTTGAGGAAGTTCAATGTGGTTGTTAGCTTGGGTTTGTATATGGCTCAGATCATGACCAGGTTCCCATAAAAGGGATTATTGGATGACGCATCATAATTTACTCTTCTGGGGATGGTTAATGTTTAATTCTTCCCCTTTAACCAAAAAGTAACTCTGGATGGACAGAAAAGCTGCTCATCAGTAGGTGCATTATTCCTCCCATGTATTTTAATGATAGAAATGAAATACAAAGTATCAAGACAACTGATGTGTGTTAGAAAGAGGAAGGGTCATGTCTGAGGTGTGACCTCCCTTTAAATCTTGCAGCAGTTCAAGGGGCTGCTTGAGTTAGATTTGAAAAACGGGATCCTGTTTGAAGGTTATAGGAAAATCTTAGTTCTTTGTGTAAGAGCAATAAACAAAACAATTAGAAAACCCATTATCACTTGAAGTTGGAAATAAAACCTGTAACCAGGCATGGGGAAAAGCCAATATTCTTCTTAATCAGTATCCTTAGAAATTGAAACGGCATCAAAGCCATGTCTTTTTGTATTTGATCATGCATCGACCTGAGAAGGGGAAAGGATACCTTTAACATCAACAGGCACAGGGAGGGAAACATACAATTTTCATGCAGAGGCTGAGAATTTAAAACTCTTGATTTTTAATTTTTTTTCCTGAAAATATATTTGTGTTCTCACCAACTGTTGTTTTCTTTTACTTTTGCTTCTATAAGCTTTAGTTTGTGGGCTCATTAAATTATTGTACCTTTTAAACCATTCATCTGAAAGTGATCAAGCAGTCAAGACTGGTTTCATATTTTAGAGAGCTATAAAGCTACTGGATCTCTTTTGTCACTCTCTGTCACTTTGTCTTAATGGTGTGACAGTTTAACTGTGGGAACTATTTTGCATTTGCCTTTCCTGAGGAAAGCAGTGCTGTGAAAGGAGGTCCAGACTCTCCCATCCAGATCTGCTGTGAGGCAAGGTTGTGTGCCAGCAGTTTACTGAAGGTTATGGTTGACTGCTAACTTCCAACTTTCACAAGCAGTTTGCTTTTTATTGATCTGTTTGTGGGTAGGGGAGCAACTACAATAATCAGTTAACACTTTTTTGAGTCGTGAATTATTTATTCTATTGTCTGTTCTTCTTGTGACTGTAGTTGGACAGACAATTATAGTAGTAAACGTAAAATGCATTTCTTAGCATGATGAATTGTTGTGTTTGGGTGGAGTTTTTTATTACTTAACAGAATTCTAAAATGTTACAATTTTGTTTCCTACCCCTGGGATTTTCCCATTTCAAGTTCTTGATGCTGAAATGCTTTGCTTGGAAACAGTTTGCTGAATTCAGCAAAGCTGCTCTGAGATGCAGCAGCCTGTGTGTGCTGTCTGATGCAGGACTTGGGTTTCAGCAAGGACTCCATAGTAAAAAAGGTTTACTATTCAAAAATTGTGCAGCATATTGCTTTGTTTTATAAATGACTTGGAGGAAGCTGGGATTAAGTTTGGCACCAAAGGGAAGGTATTCTTTGTTAGGAAGGTAGTAGTTGGTAAATAAAAACCACTCTGGCCATCTCCTTTATGATGTATTGTATTTTTATTGAGTACTTTGCTATATTTGCTTAGGTTAAACAAGAACATGTCTGACAAATAACTTCTTCATAGTGAAAAAATTGAAAAAATAATATCTGACTGAAAAATGCAAAGATTTAGTGTATAGGCTGGCTTTCTGTGACTTGTTCTTGGTGCATCTGAGTCAGAAATCAGTTTGTGAAGTACACAAGTAACAGCAAATGTTCAGAGAGAGGACACATACAATAATTCATAATTTTCCTTGGCTCCTTATTGTAATAATGTGAACAGACCAAGATTAACATGTCTGTGGCCTGGAGATGTTTCTTTATGAACTTTTCATGCCAAAAAGTATTCTGTTTGAAAATAGGAAGGAAGTCAAACTGAGTTTTCTAATTACCAGTTAATGTAACATTCAGTACAGTTTTACAGAAATCAGTGTAATCACCATCTGCCTCCTGTACTGCAAAAGCCTACACAAAGCCCCCCCAAATGCCAACCAAGTTATTTGCTGAATGCATAATTTGGTTGATGTCATCTATTGTTGTTTTTCAGCAAACACCTATGCAGGCACCCAAGTTTCCATAGTGCTTTGGAGGGCTGAAAAAGGCAGTGCTTTTTTGCTCTTAGTTTCCTTTAAAGCTGTCCCAGACTGATCATCAATTATTTAACTTCTGTACTTCATATTGTTGTTCCTTTTAAAGAACAGTTCATTCTAAATATTGTACAGCTGATCTTCAAACATTGAGCAGTACTCTGATACTGACATGCTTTAAATAACAGATGAACAGTATCTGTTTAAAGCTCTACTAATGCTTGTTTTCTTTCTCATTTGATTAATAGTCTCAGTTGGCTCTGCTGGCAGAAAATGGGCTGGATGTAAATTGTGTTTATGGCTGGAACGCGGGGTCCATAACAGCTTTGTGGATTGTTATCTGCTGCAGAGGTTCACTATAAAAAGGACCCTGTCAGGACACATTAAAAATTACAGTCCCATTCTGCCTGGTATTTAACAGGCCTAAAAACAATTGCAAACCAGCACAGGCCTGTGGTACCCTGACCTAGGCAGGAAAGGACCCCCAAACTAACTTTTTTCTCTTGTTACCAAGGCCAATAACATTTTCTTTCTTTTTCTGAAAAATGTCTGATAGTAAAACTCCTAAATCTAGGAAAATAAAATCTTACAGCCTCTAATATGGGATAGAACCAACCATCAGTAAATCTAAAAGATGGACTTTTGGTGGAGACACCTTGCTAGGCAGTTTCTAATACAATGGTTTATGTTCATAATAAATCTATAATATTTAGAAATTTTTTTTCTGTTTGCTTGACATTTTTAGTGCTTTAAGCACAGTCCCTGAGTAAATAGCATATATAGGAAGTCTTCTGGTCCAAGATCAGCCTGGAGTAATAATGTGGATGTGCTCTCAGAGACAGTTCCTGCTGTGAAATAAGTAGTTAGGAGAAGTGCTAGTATTAAACACAGTAGGAGGAATCGTCTTTTAAATTTGTTTAATCAGATTAAGAAGTGGAGATTAAAAAGTAGAGATTAAAAAGTGTGCTACTGTTATGTAGACGTAATTTCCAGTCTTTAGAAGATGAATATTTGCAGGATATTATTTTAAAGTAAGGCTGTAATGGTACTGATTTTTAAATCTCTAAATTTTCTTGGACATCAGTTGCAAAGCTGTAATTAAAAGGTTGATTTATGTAGAAATGGAACTCCAAAACTCTACTGCACTACAAAACTGACCAGTTGGAAGCATGGGGTATAATGTTCAAGGAATTTTTTCAGATTTCCAGGATTCCACAAAGAAATTTGTTTACTTGTTTTTATTACCTTGTTTATAAAACAGTACATGTTTGGTTTCAAATGATTCTAAATTTCTGATATATGAGGCTTGAAAAGTTGCTTTCCTCTGCATCATTCTGATGGTTGCTCAGTTTGCTACCTCCATATTTATTCTGGTAAAAGGTAAGTCTGGGAATTGAAAATATGTCTGGAAATTAGGAAGGTGTAAAAGTGAACAATATGTGGACAAGACAGGATTGCTTAGAGAAGACTGACTTGGCTACTAACTCTCAATTGGTCAAGATTCTTGATCTTCTCCCACAGTTGATGCCTAATTGATGGAATTTTGATGAAATTTCAGTTAAAAAGGTACAGCCTAAGGTGACACAATCATTAACAGCATATAAACTCATGAAAGTTATGATAGTTTTCCAGCAGGGATGTATTTCTACTCTTTATCTTAGTTGAGTAGCCTCACGTTATTGTCAGCCCTGTGCCCAAACTGACACCTCCTGAGAAGGCAGTATATAGCTGGAGAAACACAAGGATTTCCTGAGCTGCAGCAGCTCTTTCCCGTCCCTTTAAATCATTGTCATTGCTGATACATTAAAAACCAATTTGAAAATTAAGCAAAGCAAGTCAATACTAATCAAAGGTCTGAGACCCCTTTTCTTGAGAGATATTTTTCTTTTCCAGTTTCCTTTGGGGAAGGTTTTTTTATAGTTAACAAAACCACTTACCACATATTTATGTGTTTTTCTTCTGAGTGGTTTCTGGGTTACAAAGGTTTTTTAATAAGATCATATTATGTATTTTAAGACCATTTTGAAAGTAAGTGAAGTCATGTCTTTATTGTGTTTTAATTTGATCTAATTGGCTCCAGTCATTTTAATGACCTGCTGTATTCACCATGAACACTCACATATATGCCTATACTGTCAATGTGTTGGAAGGGAAGTATTAATGATTACTTCTTTGGTCCTTAAAACCTCCTTAGATTTTAGAGAGGGTTTATTGTAAAGCTGTGTATCTTGTCTCCTCCTTACATACACCCCCACACACCTATGAAAAGGGAGAAGTTAGGACTCCTGGGGATGATGGGGAATGCATTTATTTACTTCAGCTAAACAAGTTCAAAGATCTCTTTCTCTTCCAAGTCTGTGCAGGCTCTGTCATCAGTTTGGGAATAAAAGAGACAAGTGCTGTAGCTACCAGAGGTTATGAATCAGCAAGAATCCTCCATCACAAGAGCATACAGTCTTTGTCCTTGGATTTGAGCCTAGCTCATAGACATTTTTTTTAATGCATAGATTCTTTAAAATTTAATTTGTGAATGGACCCAAGTGTGTGTTTGTCAGTGTTCTCTGCAGTGTCATGCTGTGGTTAACTCATGGCATGCTCTGCTGGAAGCTGTCGTTTCACATCTAATTGTTTGGTTACAAATGTATGCGTTGTGGCTAAAGGAAGGGTTTTACTATCGATCCTCACTGCTAAATCTAAATCCTCCTCTTCTGGGCATTGCTTGTTGTAGTGTGGTCACTGAATACTGAACTCCAGGACCGAAGTGGGCACTGAGAAATTTTAGTGGAGCCCTGAACCATTTGCTCAGTAATTGGGTCCACCATTGGCAAAAATACAATGTGTGTGTTAATATGTTGTAAAAATAGCAGGCGGTGGAAACCTGATGCCATGAATTTCCCTCCCTGGCTTTACTTCTCTAATTCTGGACAGCTACATTTTCTGCAAAGGTCTGATTTTCAGTGTTACTGGAAGCAGTCACAGAACTGAGTTTGCAGGATGGTGTTTTGGGGACAGCAGCCTGCACTGTTTATCACGGTTGCTTGGCATGAGCATCCAGCACTGTCTGGAAACCCCCTTGATGGAACAGAGAGTGAGTTACAAGGTGTAAACTCTTGCCTAATGCTTAATTCATGTGCAAGGTACTATTTAAAATGTCTCCTAATTAGGTGCAAAAGAATTTGCTGGAATATGCCTTTGCACACTGGTGGTGTGGAGTCATTCCTCAGGTATGTTGGCACTGAAGAAGGGTGTTGTGCCCCTTAAGGCTAATATATTTTATTTCCTCCATACTTGGGTATAGTTGGTCCTTTTTACTCAAATAATAATAAAAAGATGGAAAAGTCTATTGCATGAAAAATAAACAGAATTCTCATCACTACAGTGAGCTGACAAGGAGAAGGGGTTAGAATGGAGATATTTATACTCCTTTAAGTGCAGTGGTTGCTGCTCCCACTCTAATATGTTCCCTCAGTAGCCAAAGCCAATGCTCAGTACTTGAAAATTAATCTTTGATGCATGAGATTTTGTCTGCCTGAATTTTGCTTGTCTCGTTTTAAATGGTGATAGAAATTGCTTACTGTAGTAAAACACAACATTAACCTCATAGTGTGTTGGCACTTTGTGATTTATGCCGGGTTAGTCTCTGAAAAATATGCAGCCTGTCTCCCAAACCTGGATTTAGCTTATAAAGTGTGTTGGCACAGGCCTGGGGCTGGAATCAGAACACTAACTGCTGATCCTCTATTTCCCTGGAGTAACAAAAAGGTTTAAAATTGGAGCCCCTCAGAGGTCATTACCTTCATATCATTCCTTCAGATTAAGAATAATTATATGATTGTAGCTGGAATGTTTTAAAAACAGTGCAGCCTGATTTTCTTTCTTGAAAGCAAAGAATAGGATTCTTTTTTGTGCTGAAACTGCACATTACCCAGCCAAAAATATGACAAATTATTTGCAAATGGAAGTAATCAGATCATAAGTAATAAATAAAGATTTTCTTTCTACTATTTTGAAATAAAGCAGAAGGAATATTATGAATCTGAGAGGTGCTGTGATTTTTTTGGAGTTTTCCTTCACTTACCCACAAACCTTGCAGTTGAGGTTTAAAGTTGTTAATTTGGTGTTGTTTTTTTTTTCTGATTATATTTTGAAGTAATAATACAGACAAAAAGCAGGACTGTTGTGTGAGTTCTTCATCTGTAATGTAATTGATTGAGACCAGGCTTAAGTAGATAGGATGAGAAGGTTATGTAAAATGATTTTTAAAAGATCTTTGTTTCACTCAGCAGAGGAATTTTGAGGCTGTTCCATGCAACAATGTTTTAATCTATGTACTTAGGGTTGTTTTTTTTTGTGAAAACTAAAGCCAAGCAGTTGAAACATTTCTCTTTAGGAAGAAAACAGCAGGTGTGAAACTATAGGGTATAAATAATATTTTAATTGCTGTAGGAAGGAATCTAAATACTGATTAATCAGATAGTAATAAGAAATAAAGTTGGTTTTATTTTATATATTGAGGATGCTGTTTCACTACTGGTGAAAAGAGAACATCACTGAGGATGTTTTGCCTTCAAGTATGGGGATGAAATTCACGTGGATTTTTGTTGTTGTTGCTGTTCAGCACTAGAAATTTGTTCCCCCTTTATTCTAGTTTCTGATAGCATCTCCCTTTTCTTAATACGGCCTTCACACAGATTTTTTTCTTAACGTTTTGTTTGACTTTTCATGCAAGTTGAAGACCATTCACTAGGGATTTTTTTTTCATTTCTTATAATTTTCAGATTAATTTCTGCCTTTTTTGGAATTTGTGAGTTTTTGATGATATTTATGAAGATTCTTGAGTCACGATCAGTGATTTTTTCCCTTTTTCAAACATAAAAAAGCCAAAGCAAGTGATGGAAGGGACACAGTTATGTTACTGTACGTCTGTAGCTCTGTGCAAGCTGGTCAGGATTGCAGATTATTTACACCATTGCATGGCTTGCAAGTGCTGTACCATTTATTCTCTGAGTAGATGGTAATATCTTCTAGATTATTAGCTGGTAAGAAAAACTAGATTCTGGATGTGGCTCATTTGGGGCCATTTTCAGACTACTTGGAGAAGTTTTTAATGATTGCAGCACGGGGTTCTCAGCTTGCTGGAGTTGGGCTGAAGTTTCACTGCTGGGAATACAGAGGAGCTTTGGGATCCATCATCTGCAGGGTACAGCAGTCACTCTGATCTGGGATTTAGACTTTTCTGGATGCATTTAAATGTTAACAGAAAACCCAAACTGTGACTTAAAAGACTCATCAGTACTCCAAGAGACTGGTAATAGTTCTAGGACTAGGTTTAGGAGGAAACTGTATTCATGAAAGATCTAATACTCCCAACATCAACATTTTATGCCTGTTTCTGTCCATGTGTTGGTTTGTTGCTGCATATCATTTGTATCATATAATTTATGCAGTAAGAAGCTAGAAGAAATTATTAATTAAACAACTGTCACCAACTTTGAATTACATCTTCTTACATACTCTTGCTTAGCTATTTGTCGTGATATGACTCTCTCTTCTGTCTCCTTGGGAAAGTGAGTTATACTGAATTTCCTTTAACACAGTGGTTTGAATTCTCATATTTCCTAGTGATATGTCAGAGAGATGGACAGAGAAATGCCTGACAATCTTCATATTTTAACATGACAATGTGTTGGAGCATTACTGCACTCTTCTATGTATGTTTCCTATTTAGATTTTCAATAAAAATAGCTGGTAGCTTTCCAAGGCTTATAAATAAATAAATAAATTCATAAATGTAAAATGCTTTGCAACACTAAAAATAACCCCTTTGATATCTGATTATAGCTATGTCTGTCTGGATCACTTTTTTTTTTCTTTTTGCAACTTTCTGACTACACTTTCAGTATAATTTTATACAATGTTTTCATTATAATTAAAACACGTGGGTTGGTTTTGAGAAAGTAAGAATACAATAAGAAGATTGTTTAAATATCTCATAGTCTTCCTGGACTGTAAACAGCAGGTCATCAAGACAAGACTGTAAACTGTTTGAAGTACCCATGAACACAACAGCTCCTATTGAAGCATTTTTGTTTTAACAGCTGCATTATTCAATTTTAATCCTCCGACAGAATTGGGGAAGCTCCACAT
>NW_005054469.1:879997-905428 GCF_000277835.1 Geospiza fortis
GTTGGTGTGGGGGGGGGGGAGAACCCTTGAGACTCTCAGAGGTGTAATTGACACAAAATAATGTCATGTAATACATTATTAAGAGCCTGCAGTTTGTAAATGTAAAATGTAATGTAAAAATTCATTATCTGAAAGCCCTCAGTTTTGAAAATCACAATTCACTCAAGTAAAAGATTGCATTTATGTCAGGTGTAATCCTGTCAGAGGTGTAATCTTGTTTAAAGCAACTTTCTTTTTTTCCCCACAGAATGAAGCAGAAATGGTCCCAGGGAAGACTTCATTTAAAATTAGTTTGTTGCAATACAGCCCTATTCATTAGGAGCTGCAAGTGAAGTTAATGCAAAATTGACTGGGAAGCCATGGATATTGTGGGATTTCTTTCACTTTAGAGAGTTGAACAAAACAAATATGTGAAACAAGTCACTGTAGAACACAATCTTACACTTTGCAAAGAAAGCCAATTTCAGAGAGTGAGTTTTGCCTTTGAATGTTTCGCCCTAGCCAAAGGAAGAATATAAGACTCCAGAAGTGCCAGATCCCTGCTATGTGCTTGTTTTTTACAGGATATAAAACCTCCTCTCTTGGTGTGATTTATTCCTAAAGAATATTTATTACCTGTCTTGCTTAAGAACTATCACCATGTTAGCTTGGGAATAATTAGGTTAGAAGTAGAAAACTTGTATTACACAGGTTTCCCACCATGGGGAATTCAGAGGCATCAGAGAAGAGGCAGAAGGTCCCTGATGGAGGTTCCCGAGTCTTTCAGATACATCGATGTCCTTTTGCACCTACACATCCATGAGTCCTCTTTCTGTATGGAATTCTAATTTTTCAGTTGGAGTATCTGGTGTTCCCTCTATGTTTCCCAGATACTTTTTTCTAGTTAATGTAACTTGTAATACTTCAAGATCTCTAAAACCACGGGAAGATGTCCTTTCTTCTTTTTTTTTTTTTTTTTGTTTCATCTCTTTGTTGTTGATTTGAGACAATGCCAATGCTTTATTTAGCTTTCCTACCAGCTGGTTGTGTCAAAAAGAGCAGTTAGTTCATGGGTCAGAGAATCCCTTGTGATCATAGACAAGAGGGTGAGGCTGAAAATGAGAAAGAACTTTTGTCTTTTTTTTTTTAGCAACGATATTTTAGAGGCCCAGTGACCATGAATCAGAAATGAGTAAACATGAATGAGTAAATCCTCTGTATGGCAGACACAGCATTTCTGAAAAGGAAATCCTCTAAGGTGGAACAAACCCTCACCTCATACACAAAAGAGCTGGGAGCTCTGGTCTTTTTCACATGTTGTGATGCTGCTTAGTGTGTTGTGTTTGGCTGTAGCATGAAGACATTGTAGCTTGAGCTTGCTCCACTGCTCCTCCCAAACTGCTCAGAGTCATCCTCAAGCCTGCAGGGATGAAGAATTTGAGTGCTTGTTTAAAATTAAACAATGCCCCCTCCGTGTGTGTAAGCTACATTAGACAGACACATGGACTGACATGAGAGCCATGGGAAGGAGAACGTTTCCAAATCTGATTAGGCTGACTATTTTTTAATATGAAAGGAGCATTCCATTTTTGGAATATTCTGTGCTCTAAAGGTATTCTTTGAATTAATTCCAATTGTGGAAGTGACTTTTGTATCTAAATTATACCCAGTGAGGACAAACTGAGCTTATTAGAGCAGTTTGAGTAATCCATTGAGCTGCCATAATTTGGTAATAATTTTCTGTCGCTCCTATTCTGTGTTGGACTTGAATCAGAACTGCATAATCAATTGCTCTGTAACCCATTATCTAATCCACTTCCTTCCAAGAATCCTATTTTATTAAATAAATGGTACTTCATATTAGGTGCAGGTGTGGTAAGTCCCTGTCTTGTGTTTTTTCAGCAGTCCAAGATTTTGATGTACTCCTGTAGGGTGAATGAATGGTTTCCTAATCTGTGGAGTTTTTTAGGGTGTGAATTCAGTGTCTTCAAACCTGGGAGAGCTTTGGACAGGGCTGGTTGCATTGAGCCCTGAAATAAATGCTTCCAAGGTAGTGCCCCTTTTAGCCTCATGTGCAAAACGCATGTTAGTTCCCCTCCCACACTTTCTTCACTTTTCCATGTTATCTAATCAGTCAAACATATGTCCCAGCCTATGGCAGAGGAATTGAGTGTTTTTCTTTAAAAGAGGACTTTGCTTTTAGCTGTTACGTTCAGGTCCTCCTTAATACAAACCAGTGACAATGCTCATTTGAATTATGATATGTTTTATTGGAGAAATTGTAATGAGGATGTGCTGTTGATGTTTGGATGTATTTACCAAAATTTTAAATTTTTATGTTGTAAATCATAAAAACTCCTCTGTTGGCTTACAGTATCTGGATGCTCAACATCAGGAGCTGTGATTTGGTTCCAACCCCAGCATCTTGTATGTTGCACCTCTAGTGTCCAAACTGGTAAAATGGCATCCATACAATTAACAGTGTACAATTAACTACAGTTTCTTCTTTATATGCTTCTCCTGGAAGGTATATAATCCTTCTGCTACCTGTGCATTTTTCTACTTCAAGCTTTCCTTCCTCTTTCCAGCACTTTCTTGTGCAGTCACTTCAAGTGTGATTTCTCAGTATTATTGTTGTGTATTTTCATGGGTATTTTATTCTTCATCTCTTATTCATCTGTTACCTTGTTTTTATGTATGCATTAGAAAGATAACAGACATCTCTTTTTTTTCTGACATGAGGTGTGCTATGTGCCATACTCTCTTCTATACATTCAGGGAATCTCCCTTTATTTTTACCAATCACAGCTCTTGAAACATGGCTTGTGTATCAATTATCAAACCATACCCATTTCAAAATTAATTTCTTCTTCTTCCTGCCTATCAGATATTGAGAAATAGTTGACTGTAATTTCTCAAAGTTGCAAGAACTAGTCTAAGCTTGCCTTCTGATCAAATAAAGTCTTAAGACATAAAGCTTTATAACAGGCCAGACTATGATTAAACACATAGAGTTTTAACTTGTGAATACTTGACCAAATAAATGCCATAATCAACTGGAATAGATGGCATGTGAAGATTTGCTGGGTGTGAAATTTTTTTTATTACTTTCTTTCTTACCTTCTTTATTTCTTACTTTCATGACCCTAGTGTTCATTTGCAATCAGTCTCACAATATACATAATATCTTTAAAATTATCATTTGTTTGGGTTTTTTTAAAGAAATTCTGGCTTTCTAGAGGGTTGTATTTTGAGTCTTCATGGGGAATTATATGTTCCACTGGTGGGCTGAGCAAATATTTTTATTTCTTGCCTGTAACATCACTTGGGACTAGCTCCTGTGAAAAGTATTTTGAGACTTAGGTAGAAATCATGCTTTTCTCCCTTTTTAAAGGATCACTGTTTTTGAAAGCTAGAGACATTTCTTTGTCTCTTAGCTTTTGGTCTCAAACAGAATGCGTTTCTTTAGCTTTAAAATGCGAAGTTTCTGTTTAACCATGGATTGTGAGTTCCCTTCTTTTGTACATTCATGTTTGAAGGTATTCATTTGAGGGTAATTCCAAGTAAAAAGAAAGTCTCTTGTAGCACACTGGATGTCTGCAGGTGTTCTAATCTCCTGCTATATCACTGTCTGGGAGATTTCACCTTCTTGTTTAGGGAGTTCATTCGGGCTAATCAGGATTGGCAACTCTGTGCAAATGAGATTGTAAATGAAGCTTGAAGGTGGAATTTATTTTAAAGAAAATGTTTGGATTAAAGAGCCTGTGTTATATTTATCTTTCTAATTTTCCTCATCCAGCTGAACACCCTTAACATTTTCATATTTTCTTATATTAAAATTTTTGAAAATCAAAGAAATTAAGGCAGATCATTAATATAAACTGCTGGTTTTTTCCTGAGTATCAGTCATACTTAATGCATTCAGAATGTAATGGATGGTAGTGTATGGAGAATTCAGTCCTAACAAACAAGCTGAGAAAGAGACGAGTAAATTGGTTTTCCTTCTTCATTTTGAAATGTTTTCTGGAGGACAGTGTTCTGCAGGAAAGAAGGTTAAATTATGGCTCCCATTTAGGAAGCAGCTCTGTGTTTTAGGAGCAGCGAGAGATGTTATTAAATGCCATTTCTCCCTGAAGTCCTTCCTAAACTCGGTGGAGTTGGTTTGAAAACTGATAGCGCTTTGCCCTTCATGAGCAGCTGGCTTATCTTTATGTTCCTGGAGACTTGTGGAATTTATTAAATCCTTTAAGGAATAAAAATGGCATATACTTTATACGCACAGATTTTTA
This sequence comes from Geospiza fortis, assembly GCF_000277835.1. NCBI lineage: Eukaryota > Metazoa > Chordata > Aves > Passeriformes > Thraupidae > Geospiza > Geospiza fortis. The sequence goes on from NW_005054469.1 coordinate 884,266, forward strand.
TCTGTTTCCTTTTACTTTATTGACGTTCCATGTGCATGCAAGGTCAGTGGTGTCTCTGGTGCTGCCCGTGCTGGCAGAGCTGTGCTGTTCTCACAAGCACTCCCAGTTCTCTTCCTTCAAGTTCCTACTTGACTAATGAAACGTTGCATTGCTCTTTTGCCCAGTTCCTAACAATTCCCTGAGGAGCTGTTTTCACTTTCTGTAGAGCATTTGCATTTTATCTTTGTAAGAGAGGAGTTTTGGCATCAATCTTTTTTTTTTTTTTAGTCTAATGGGATTGATTTTGGAGTTACCTACACAACCATTCCCACATTCCTGCTTAAGTATAAGCCTTCAGAATACATGGAACAATAACCATTACATATCAGAAGATTAACTAGACCAGAGAACAATAAAACTTAGTGAAGCAGGAATCCTCAAGTGATGTGGAATGATTTTTGAAGCTTATGTCAGTTTTGTGAGAGCTTTAATTTTACATTCCTATACGTTTCAGATTACTTGACAATAGCAAGCTAATAGTAGGGTGTACTTTTTCTACTTAGAGAAAGGACTGGAACAATTAAAAAAAAAATTAGTTTCTTGCCTGAGAGGCAGAATGGGGTTTGTTGTTTGAGACTTTCTGTGAGAAAAAGTTCAGTTTGCCCTCTGAAGTTGTCATTTCAGCAACCTGAATGAAGTGGCGATGAAGGATTTTTGCTTGTAAAGCCTTTTGGGGAGCTTAATGTAGTTTGCAAGTTTTCTGTGACATTTAACAACAATTGGTTAGGTTGTGGCAGTGTCACAATCCATATTTATGCATCAGAGATTGATTTTCTTACCTTGACTTGTGCCTTTTCTAAAATGGCTGCTGTAGAGTTAAATGTGCTGTCTGTGTAAATCTGTTTCCATATTGTGGATGGCACTGAGTGTGTGTGTTCATAAAGCATATGGTCATGCTCTTCAAACAGTGGAAATCTAAAACCAAGGAATTTCTCAAATACATAAATGAACACAGGTCTTTCTGAAGGACAGGAATTTCTTGACAATCAAATAATTTTACAAATTTTTTTCTTCTCCTTTTTCTGGGCTTTCCCAGGCATGTTTAATGCATGTGTGCAATTCCAAAACAATGGAAAGAATAACATTCTGGGATGTCATTTTGAACAAAAGAAATGCAAACTGGAATGCTGAAATTAAGGCTGGAATAGCTGGGAAAAAAGACAGTTGGTTAAGAGATGTGTAATTTTGAAGGTATTAATTCTTTGCAGCCTGAGCTGTCATGTTTCAAACTGCTTCCTGCAGCAGAATATCAGAAGCTACCAATTCAAATTGTCAACACAGAGTAAACAGTCAAAATAAATTAAAATTGCCCTCTGTGATTCGTTGTCCTGAAGAATTTGAAAGGAAGTAGTGTTATTGAGATATGTTATTTTCTCAGCAGGGAAAGCAAATGTGCCTTCCTAAGACTTATCTGTCACTTCCTAAATACCTCATTCAAAACCATGCATATATTTTCATTTGTTTGTGATAGGCATAGAAGTGGGAAGTCCCCATTCATCCCTACTGCTCTCAACATAATATCTAACAAGGTTGACAGGTCTTGTAATTTGTTTGCTGCTTCTATTCTTTCATTTCTTTTTCTTCAGTTCACAAAAGAGCTGTATTCCAACTCCTGTCACTTTTTGTGTGCTAAACTCACTTCAAGTGAACCTACATTTAAATCTCAAATCTTCTGCTCTGAATTAAAAGGTGACTGCACTTACATGAATAGATTTTTGAGGATGAAAATAATAAGCTTCGGTAGCTTAAAATTTCATTACCTAAATCTGTTAATACATACTAATTCTAAGCACTGCAGTGCTGATTTAAGATCTTACTAGAAGCTTTTTCAGAGAGATTGCAGATTGAGTGCATGGGTTCTAGGCACGTGGGAAAGTCTGGACGTTAAATAATTCTTCAGATAAAAAAGCAAAAAGGCACTGGGGCACCTGAAGACTCTTGCTTAAAGTGTGCCTGGGGTTGAAAATTCATTCTGGCAGTCTGTGATTGCTGCAAGCATCCAAATGCCTTAAGAAATGGTTGCAGCTACTTCATGGGGTGCATTGCTTGATGGAAGATGCTCCAAGTATGCATTTGCATTGCCTGGGAGTGTCACCCTGGCTGTACAAGCTTGAATTAAGGGCTTAAAGTATTATGTTATGGAAGGGAGGGAGCAGAGGAGAAGAGGAATTTAGAATTTTGACCAAATACAGAATTTAAGCTAAAAACATTGCCTCTTAGCTCCCTGCCATTTTCCTTGTTAAAATTCAGTGAGATCTAAAAGGAAGAGGAATAATTGGGTAATGAGTTGCTGCATGAAAATTTCAAGGAGGAGTTTCTGTTTTGTGGCTCTGTGTCAAGAGCTTTCTTACTATGTGACTGTTTCATAAAATGAGTGGATTAGTGGTTGAAAATGTGGGTATATTGAAGGTGACTACAGTAAACTGTCATTAAGTGAGCAAGATTGTTTACCCTGTGTGGCTGCTCTGCCCGTGCCCCAAACACCAAATCCTGTCAGGCTTTGGGCACCTCTGGAGCTACTAGTGGAGCAGCAGAGCCACTGCTGAAAATCCCAACTTGCTTTACAGGTTTCCTGGCACCTTTCAGCAGTAGATGGAGGAAGAATGTACCAGACTTGTTGAAACAGAGTGATCTATGAGTGCATGGAAAAAATTCCTCCAGCCATACCATGACTGGAGCTAGGGTGTGTCCTGTGCAGTTTGGGATGGGAAAGATTCTTTCCTGGAGGCAATCATCGTCCTCCAGTGGCTGCCTCTCCCCAGAGTGAGCTCAGAGGCGTGTGTGGGAGGAGACCCATTCATCATGGCCCAGATCTGCTGTCAGAGCATGCTCGTGTGTGTGGCTGTAGGGATCTGCCTTGGAGTTGTGCTCCTTTAATCCGTTCACACTGCCCGCAGAATTGTGACACCAAGGTGCCCTGCTTGGTTTTGCAAGCAGAGGAGCAAGGCAGTCTTCCATCATCCTTGTGCCTCATTTCCGTGGCAATAATGAATGAATCCAGCATTTTAAAGTTTGTAAAGGATTTAGACCTAGCTGTGCATTCATTTTGTATTTTTTATTTGCGATTCCTCAAAGCACAAGTTTATAAAAATAAATCAGGAGGTACAAATTTCCCCATCTGGTCACTAGTAACGAAATATCAAACAACCTTTTAATTGTTAGTAGACCAGACTTCCAGACATTTGTCTTAATGTTTGATTGCATGTTTAATAGATGTTCAGGAGAAATAAAAAGGGCTGTTTCATGATTCTGTACAGGGCCAGGAGTTGGTCTCTGTGATCCTTCTGGGTGCCTTCTTCCAGCTCAGCATATCTGTCATTCTGTGATCATTTATTCAGTATTTGGGGAAAGTTAATCCAGATTTAAGGTGTCTGTTCCAGTGTGCTTCACCTCTGAGCTGCATGATTTACTTCTAACCAAGGGCTTTGTGCAGCATGGAGGATCATGGTATTGGAGATGACAAGGTAGACTACATTATAGCATTTCCCTCCCTTTTCCTTTTATGCTTTCACAAAGCAGAAGGATGTTTTCCCTTGTGTTTCTTGAAGGAATCAGTGAGTAACTTTAGGAAAATAAAATTATTTTCTTGGAAGACATGGGGCTTAAACTTAATACTGAAGCAGCAGGTGAAAAATCATCATGAAGCTGGTTTTAATGTGGGAAGTGGAGAATGTGTAATTGAAACAGTATGCTGATGAAAAGGCATTATGTGAAACTGTCAGAAGTCATTATAATACACTAATTAACATGCTTTGCACCTTAGCTTATGTGGTTGTGTGCTAATATTTCTTCCTCTTTTGCCTATTATATTCCTTAACCTTTTTTGCAAGTATTTGAAAGCAGGCATTGGTATTTTCTGTACTTTGCTCTTTTAAATGCGTTGTTAGAAAAACCTGTCACCTGTATAATATGGATTTTCCTCTTGATAGCAATTTAATGTGTGTGCTTGGGCTTTTGTTTTCCTAATGCTTAAAACAGATTATAGCATAGATTGTATTTCATCCTGAGCAGATAATGTCAGATTGTAAAGGGAAAACTTTATTCTGTGCATGTGACTGATACTTTCCCTTGCTTGGGGCTTATCTCCCTCATGTTGCGAGCTTTTTCTGGAGAAAGCCTCCTGAACATAACAAATTGAAACAGCCCAATAGATCTTCATGCCTCGCAGGACTTGTGGAAATGCTTCAGTGTGAAATCACACTGCTTAAAATGCCATCATACCATTTATGCACTACCTGAGGAAATAACAGCTTAGGCAATAGGAAGGGCAGGAATTGGTTCCACGAATGAATTTCATCCAGTGCACTAAATTTAGCTAATAATGCTTCAGACTGATTACCATGATCTTTGCATACTTACGAATTTTGCCGCTGCTGCTCTTCTATTCTCCCTAGCACATCTACATAATGTGAAGTTTAATGCCTGCTATAGATTTTCTAGCCTTTCTAGGCTTCAAAATACAAAAAGGCAGGGTGTAAGCTGATGCCCAGCCTTTCTGAACATGCCCACACTTTGCAAGGCTCAGTTTATGAAGGTTCAGTTTATGGTACATCCCCAGATGTACCAGCTGATTCCAAGCACTGTTAGGGCTTCCTGCTGCTCAGAGATGTTTATCCATCTGCATAAACCTTACCTCAGTGAATATTTTGGGAATGGAGGAATCAAAAATGAAAGATGAAAATGGCGAAAGTACCATGTGTTGAAGTAAATCTGGGATGAGAACAAACACAGTGAAATCAGACTCCTGTTTCTCTCTCTAGTGATGGATTTGAGATGGGAGCAGTTCTTTCAGTCCTGAAGTATTTAGAGTAATTTTGCTTTTTTCCAAAGCCAAACATGGAAAACTTTAGTACAGCAGTGAGAAAAGCTCTCAACAGAAAATTCTGTTTATGGAAACCGTTGTGCAATCCATGACTGTCAGGGCTTTTCTTGCTCTAGTGTGCATGCCCACATAGACATCCCTGCTGAAAAATACCATTTACAGTTAATGCCTTAGGCACATCTCCAGTGTAGTGAACATGTATAATTTCTAAAATAATATTATGTGGTAACTGTTGGCAAACTGTTCGGGCCATGATGGAAGTCAGCTTAGATTAATTACTTCTTGATGTTAGGAAATGGCAGCTCTGAGAGGTACAAGCTGTCCCTTGTGCTTCAGAGGCAAGTTACTGTCACGTCTGGGCTAGTTCCTCCTGTAAGTCATTGTGTTGGATGATCTGGGAACACCTGGGTCTGTCAGAGGATGCTGCTGGGGCAGGGTGTGGATAGGAGGCAGGGAACAAGGTCTGGGCAGTGAAGGGGTAGCCTGGGGGGAAGGGGGTCACTTCCACTCAGGGGTACTGCTGGAAGGGTGGTTTTTCCTGGGGCTGTGATTGCTGTGATCTATTCCTGAACTTTGACACCAATTGTGAAATTGTGTTTCCTCCTCTTTACGCTCTTTGCGTAATCCTGTGAGAAATCACAAGATATGCATCAGTTCTAGCGCTGCTTCAGGACTTCATGATTTCCCAGGATCCTGGGAATAAGGTGGAACATTCTGGCTGGGATCCTTTCTTCACTGAGTTTAGCAAAGTATGTTTTACGTAGGTGAAATTTTGCAAAAGCACAAAGGGGCAAGTTTTGGCTGCTTGTGAACAGCCACCCTTTGGCTGTTTGTGAAAGCCAGGGCTTTTGCTCCATGCAGAAATACATAAATAACACTTTTGGAAAAGCCTTTTGGTTTGCTCTCTGAGGTTGTGTCTTCATAATAGCTCTTCCCTAGATTTGTTCTCAGTTTACAGATCTACTTGAGTAGTAAGAGTAGTGGGAAAGAATTACTTAGGTCCTCATCCTCTTAATTCAACCAGAATGATTTCTGTTGTGAGACAGTCCTGCAGTTTTAATTTGGAAGATCTTTGGTGCCTTGAATAACAAATATAATCTGAATTATACCTGTAAATTATAACTGGTGTTGGAATCATCTTTATCTTTTAAATCCAATCTATTCCATTTGCTCAAGTTTCTTTTTAATACTAGGTTGCTTTCTGTGTCTACCATTTTAGATCGATTGGTTTGCTTTTCTGCTGTCAAGACTTGCTTCTCTGTTGTTATTATTGGCAGCTCTGGAGCACTTTTAATGTCCACTCAGTAAATTGAGCATTCATTGACAGTTGTTTTCCACAGCAGCTAATACACTGTGTCATCTCATGTATCTCCTACTTTATTGTCTATTTGAGTAATAGGAAAATAATGGGATTTACCTGGGCAAACCAGATTAATTTTCCTTTGCTTGGTAAATATACTGTTCCTACAAAATTTAGGATATGTTCAAGTAAGGAACCAATAAAAAAGGATAATTAATATTGAATCTCTGAGATGAAACTTGTAGGTGTGTAGCATGCTGCCTGCTGTAATAAGCTTTTCAAATGTGCTGAAAGTTTATTTTTCCTGGCCAGACCTTGCTCTCCACTTGTAAAAAATTATTTATTCCTTCTTTTTTTTGATTTGGTGGAAAAGAAACTACTTAATGCTAACACTAGAAGATTTGCACTGATATGACAAGAGGGGAATGGCTTTGACCTGACAGAGGGCAGGGTTAGCTTGGATATTAGAGAGAAATTCTTCTCTTTGAGGGTGATTGAACAGGTTTCCCAGAGAGGTTTTGGATGCCCCGTCCCTGGGAGTGTTCAAGGCCAGGTTGGATGGGGCTCTGAGCAACCTGGTGTAGTGAAAAGTGTCCCTGCCCATGGCAGGAGGCTGGAACTGGATGATTTGCAAGGTCCCTCCTGCCCAAACCATTCTGTGATTCTGCAAAATCTATCAGGCAGTCAACAAGAGTTTTCTAAATCTCACTCTATTACTCTCACGAGCACTGTCAGATATTTTTAGTAAAAGCAATTATGTTTGGTGGGGGTGGTGGTGATGGGGACAGACAGGATGGAAAGCAGTTATACAATGCCACTTCTCACAAATGGTAGGTGTCAAACAAAATGTAAAATCTGAAGGTGCCATGTAAGCTCAGTTCTCAGAACCTTTGTTTGGAAGACATGAGTTTTACTGACAGCTTATGACAGAAAGCTTACATTTTCCAGGGTGGGCTGAAATGTGGCTGAAAGGCATGGCAGTCAATCTCAGCCATTCACATCTCTGGTTTTCATATTTTGATGCAGCTAGAATGAAATGAAAAAAGTACTAAAAAAGCACAAACGAAGTAATTGGAACCTAATCATGCTTAATTATTAGGTATGTGTTTAATTTTAGGCATATAAATAGGCCTACTGAAGGGAAAAGGACACATTCTTTTCATTGCCTAATAAGACTTTTGTCATATGTTCGCTCTTGAAGGAGTTGGACGTTTCTGAAATTTTAACATGGGGATCCTTACAGTCATCCAGTTACACAGGCTTTCTGTTAAATAGGCTTTACCTCTTTATTGGAGTTAGTTAAACAGGCTTTAACTTGTTCCCTGAGAACAAATAACCTGACAATAGGATTACCAAAATGGATAACATAGCCATGTTTCATTGCCTTAGTTAGGGTTTATATCAGCCACTTGTTTTGCCCTTTTTATTTACATTTGTCATTTCATACTTTTAATTTTTTTCCCCACTGCAAAAGGGAATACATGTTTGCATTAATGAGCCTTTGATGCCATTGCTAAATTTAGCAGGTGGGGGCAACTTATCCTTGATGTCTGTTAATGATTGCATGCAGCATTATTAATTTCTCACATAGAGAGGACCTGTTGATATACTTTTATATATTATCCACATTGGATGCTCAGTTTTGTCCAAGGACAGTCTTTTTTGTGGCATTAGAAGTCTGACCCAAATAGATAAATCTTTGTTCCTGTGTCACACACTGGTACAGGTGGAACTTTTGCATGAATGTATCTTCCTGCTTCGAATGTCTGCATCAGATTTTTTTTTTACACAATTACTTTAATAAAAATATGTACCTTCATACCACCGTAGGAAAAACTACTTAAACAATAAGGAATTGTATTTTTCACCGTAAAGGCTAAGTGTTTTAAACATATTTTTATGTATCTGGCACTAAAGGGATGGTATTTTACGGGATTCTTTCTGTTTCTAGCATGTATTATTAGAGCAGAAGTATGTTGCATTTGAGCTTAGACTTAGATCTGCTTTTTACCTCCAAAGATATATAGCATAAGTTTTCACTTCTGAAAGTTCATCTGTCCTGACATTCTCATTTTTAACTCATTAGAACCTCTAGAGCAGAGAGGCTTAGGTATGCTTTGTGGTCCTGAATTTATTTACCTCTTGGGTAACCGTAGAGCCTTGAAAGCTCCAGAGAGCTGAGTTTCAAAGAATATGGCAAGCCAAAAGGTTGACTAAAATCATGTGTCCCTGCACCTAACCCCATCACCCCAGTCATTTTCAATTGTTCTTTGGCATATGCTTTTCAGTCTTGTTCAATAACAGGTTTGCAGACCTTTGACATCTCTATTTAAAAATGAACTGACAGCTTTCCAGCAACAGCTGGTAAAAGGCATTTCTAACTGTTCATTATGAAGTGGATTTAAAAAAGCATGTAGTTTCCTATTTCCTACTTTGTCTCCCAAGTTCAAAATGATTTTTACGAAATTTTTTGCTTTTGCTTGAATAGATTTAGCTGGTATATAAAATGTGCTTTTTACTTTACTGAACACTGCCTTACGTGAGAAGTATGAAACCAACAGTCTTGGCATGGTGTGTCAGCGTTGTGAGCAAATTTTATAATTGGTTGAATTGCTTTTAAAATGTTACCTGCAATAATTTCCTCAGATGCTGCATCTCGAATTTTGCTATACAGTTCAAAGAGGCCACACAGCCGATTGCAATTTGAATTGTTTTTGCAATTTAAGCATTGCAAATTGAAATCTAACTTGGTGCATCCCATTGAAATGCAGTAACAATTATTGGTAAGATTTCTCTACATATTACTTTATAAATAGGTCAATTTCCCATTCATATTCCTGATTAATTTAAGCAGCCAAGTATAGAAGGAAAGTCAGGGCTTTTCTAGAGTCTGCTGGCAAAGGTTGTAACAAGAAAATAGTTTCTTAACATAAAAGCCTGTCCACATGCTTACACATTCCTAAATACAAATTTTAAAGCTAATTTCCATTTCAGTATTCAGATATTTCCTTAGAGTGATGGCTGGAATTTTCTTAATAATATGAATACATGGCTGTGTGTTTATGAAAAATCTGAAGCCTTAAATTTTCAGTGATGGCTGTAATTGTCATCCAAACAAAAAGCATCTCCCTTCTCTGATCTTCAACCACTACTATCGTGCTATTGAAAGCTCCCCAAATATGTCAATTTGCTTTCAGACTTTGATCCCTGACTCTTCTCTTGAGCTCCCCCAGGGCAACATTCCACTTCCCTGGCCATCTTGTATGTAAATTGTTTTCAAATGAGCGAATTAATCAACATTGCAAAACCTTAATTGAAAATACAACTGATGATGCATGTCAGTTCATTCAAGTTAGAAATATATTTTAATTTTCATGTTCTCCAGAGCAATTAGCATTTCTCACTTTAACTTTTCAACCCTTCAAAATTACATAGGGATTTTAACCTGAAAAATGCTGAAATTACCATTGTCAAATGCCAACTTTTAACTTCCCTTCTGTTAAATGCCATTAAAACATTCTTAAGAAATTTTCATCAAAATTTTTAAAAGACAGATAAGGAAGAAACTTCTACCAGGAGATAAATGATGGTAGTAGCTGTGCAAAGGGATAGCCTGGTGGCTACCACAGACAAACATTTGAGGTCAACTATTTCCCTTTTTTTTCCTCTACAGTTGTACCTCGAGTTTGTGCCTAATACAGTTGTTACTGTTGGTCTCAAGTAATGCCTTCCCCACCCTTTTCAGATTCTTAAGTGAATAAAGTGGTTCATGTGATTCAAACAGCTGTACTAGGAAGAAGGTGGGGTTTTTTTAAAGTATTCTTATTTTTAAATTGAAGAGCTTATTAAAAAAGAAGCACTTCAGTGTGTTAAATTACTTAATGCTGCACATCCTTGGAACCCTAATCACTTCCAGATGGAGCAATTTATACTTCTAAGAGAGCTCTAATTTTTAAAGTGAATCGGGGTTTGGGTATCTACATCTTAGAGCACCCTTGTACATTGCAGAACCAAAGCCCTTAAAAAATTAAGCAATCTAGTTTTGAAAATAAGTGCTTTATTTTTAAACTTTATTTAAGTAGTTCCTATTAAAACCAGATTTTATTTCCTGCTGCTGTTCCTATGGTACTCATATGCATTCTTTTGAGACTGCAGTAAACAGAGGCAGGAAAGTAGGAAATGTAATTTGGTGAAATACCTCTGGAAAGACAAACTGTGTGTAGGTGAAAGTGAGATAACTTCATATGTGCCATTCAAGGTGCTTCATAATAATTGCTGTCTTTGCTAAAAAATCATCTGTTTCTCCTCACACATCTTGTTTTTAAATCCCATTTTCACATTATCTCTTGCAGTTATTTGCTATCAATAACCAAGCCATTTATTTTTTGTCTTGTGGTCTTGAGGAAATGAACACACCACTCACTATTGCAGTGTTCAGATGTCCTCTCTGTAAAATCAATGCAAAATCAGAGTGTCATGACTCACTTCTTTGCCTCTTGGGGCACTTTCCTACAACAATGGCAATTTCTTAGCAATCTAAACATGATGTAGCAGAATCTTTTCCCCAGCAGTGTTACACAGGCTCATATTCCCTGGGAAAAGGGTTGAGTGCAATGGTGTCTGTTGCTCAGAGCCTTAACTATCCTTAGAGAGTGGAGAGAGTCTTTGTCTCCGCAGTTGAAAAGAAAACTTAGTAAATAAGATAATTCTATTTGAAATTTTAGCTATTTCTAATTGGGAATGTTGTATTTTTTTCAGTGAGTGTGATTTCAAAAGATGGATTCATGGTTGGCCCCACTGCTCATTTCTGTTTCATTGCTTAGCAGACGAAAGGAAAGAATAGTACAACTTATCTAATAATTTAAATTAAGTCTTGAAAATGCTAAATCACATGTTCATTTTGCTGGTCAGATACATGTACAAATTGTAATGTGGAGTTCTGTATAATTTGCTTTTTCTTTTAGGGTCAGTGGAGGATAGGCTGGGAAACATGGTAAATCACGGGAAATTATAGACATTATTTTTCTCTTTGTGCTCAGAAGAAAAAGGAGAAAAGCAGCAAGGGAGTTGTAGTGGGATAAACTGGGCTGAAAGGACCCAGTGAGTCATGGCACATTCACTGACATGATGATACCAAGATAACACCAAGAACATGTCATCATTTTTTACCTTGTGACTTTTTCTGTTTGTGTGGTGATTTCTTGGACAGCCAAAGGCAGGTTCCAACTCACACCCCAAAAGATGATATGTCCCTAAAGGTGATATGAAGGGCCAGCGCTTGAACCTGCCCAGGACATCCCATCAGCTCAACGTTTGAGTAACTCTGTCTTTGGTTCCAATAGCCAAGCAAAAAGCTGCAGCATAGAGCAGGTGGCTCTCAGCCCACATGTGCTGCTTTCCAGTCCTTCTTTAACATCCACCACTGTCACTTTCCCCTGGAGACAGAAGGTTTTATTTAGTAATGAGTTCTGTTTGAAAAGAAAAAAGGTTCATTTTCTCATGTTTTGTGCTTGTCAGAGGTGTTTTTTTTTAAACTTTGAAGTCAGTTGAATTCTGAAACAAGCCTGGATTCTCTTTGTGTTGCTCCTAACTGCAGTCTCAATAATTTACGTAGACATTTTTTTCTTAAATATCCAGATATTTTAATTATCTGTGCATTTACATTCCACATTTTCCCATCATAGTGTGTCACAGAAAAACTAATTCTCAAAATATATCTTAGATCAAAATGCACTGTATAAATTTTAGGAAGTTCACGTGTTCTGTGATTGTAGGCTAAGAATTTTTCCTACCACGACAATGAGCTTTAAAGTTGTAAATGCAACCTATTTTAATGATAATGTATTAGCAATTAATTTCTGAAAGCTACAGTTTCTGTCATTACTGTGTGTCTGTGACTAACTCCACATACAGTTACTGGAACATACACATGGAACATTTTTTCTCATTTTGAATTTGTTAAAAATTACTTGAGCAAAGCAGGAAGGATTTTTTACTATTTTCATGCTACAATAATTGGATGATAATAACTTTCATATTGGGAAGAGTAAAGTAATAGAGAAATGGTATGAAATACCAGCATTACAGAAATTGCCAGCTCATGAAAACATGTAAATCCATGGTGTTAACGTGTGGCACTCTTGGTTGTTGGAAATATCCCTCGTTTTTGGATTGTTGTTGGAAGTTTTCCTCTATCAAAGGTTTAATCAAGACCAGAAGTGTGTGCCTTGATATATATTTACTAATTATGTTTATAAAGGTTACACTGTAAAATGATCTAAAAATGACCCCTTTTTTTTCCTGGAGCAGGTCATACTCTCAGGACACAAGATTTTTATAGTGGTGTTGGCTGGACCAGCATAGAATTTACAGGCTTGAAAATTTGCTACTGCTCATTTTATGAAAGCTAGATTACAAATGAAAGACTATGTATTCATGTGATATGTGAAGCCTAGGCCTGCCTTGCCAGCTGGTCAGCTGCCAGGTATAAATTATGCTGTAGGTATTTTCATGTAGAATATGGATAACATACTGCAATTTCTGTGTTTAATTTATTAAAGTACCGTGAAAAGCAATATATAGTCAGCATTTGTGTCCTTTAACTGCACACTAGGCATATGCTTTTGTTCTAAATGTAATCAAAATTATGGTATCTCAGATACCACTTAGTGAAATCCATTGGCAAAGGCTACAGTTTTTCTTGTGATGACTATATTTTTGCATGTCTTTAAATGAAATGGCTTTGCTGTTACTGCTGATTTTGGAGGCAATGTTCTTTTCCTTGCAGCACGGTGCACAGCTGCTTGGTGGAACAGGGAATGTGGTAAGGTTGCTGGTACTCCCACTTTGCAGTTCCATGCTAATAACAGGGAAATAAATCAAAATCATTACTCTGATGCTCTTCCACATATTTCTAACACCTGCTCCACGGGTGGCCATGGATAAGTTCTTAACTAGTCCCATGGCTCAGTTTAAAGTGCCTTTGTCTCTATTGGCAGCAGTTTTCTAGTGCTGAGAGGAACATCCCACAGGCACAGACTCTCTTGGAAGATCATTACAGCACAGGATATGTGGCTTAGTATAGTTTAAAAAAAATTTGCATGCAAATCTTCCATTTGGACTCAGTACAGGTATAGTGAGTAGAAAATTATTGCATGATGCCTTCCTTCCTTCCTAAAGTAGCTTAAAAGTTAATGCAAAGTTATCTTTTAAGATTCAACTGCCAATTAAAGCAATAGCAACATAATCAGTCATTAGAGCATACTGTATTTTAATGAGCTGAAGAGCTCTAAATCTTCTTTTTCATCTTTGACCACGTCTCCACATATTTTATTTCTATCTGAGATGTCAGACAATCAAATGGTTTTCAAAAATTGGGCATGGGGACCAGGATGTCTTTATTTTAGCTAGTCCGTAAGGAAGTTTGAGTTTTAGGGAAATATTTATGCAATAAATATTTATGCTGATATTTATTGTTTACTGTTACTGTCTGATCTTTGCTGTATAAAGAAGGTCATGCATCACTTTTTAAATTCCTTTAAAATTTGCTTCATATTCCATCAATGAGAGTATAGGGTCTTTCCAAACAAAAAGGTTTATCTTGTGGTCCTGACACATTATAGAAGAACCCAACTATCCTTTGTAATCAGGGCAAAATTTGGGTTCTGCCCCCACATCTGTGGGCTTCTCTAGCCTCTGTATAGTGAATTAGAACCCCAAATATTTTTATAGCTATAACCTTGAGCAGTTGTTTTGAGATAGATACCAATAAATATAATGGGTCCACGGGGAAGAGACAGAGCATTTTCAGATTTATGAAGGGGAAAAAAAATCAATAGTCTCCCTGAGGCTGTATAAGTCATGAGTAGTACCAGTAGTTTTATGCAAAGTTGACAATATCATGAAATATAAACCCTGGGTTTGGAATTTTACCAGGAATTAAAGGGGCATTAAAAAGAAAAGTAAATGTTTTGGCATATGGATTAAGAAGGTGGTTTGTATTTCTTATCGTTTTGCACTGCAAATTCCTTTCAACTGAGCAATAAAAGATAGTTCAGAAAAGATTTAAGAAGAGGTTGGTTCTCAGTCCACATGTCTGATCTGAATTATGTCTTTCACCACCCCCTGTTAAATGTGTCTGTCTCTGAGGAGTGCTCATTCTGTAAATGGTGGGTTTGCTGGGACTGCTCTTTAGCGAGCTGGATGCTGTGGAATTAGGAATAGATGCTGGTTTTGAAATGGTTGTATGTGCTCGTCACTTAACACATAGCAATAGCAATTAAATTACAAATAGTCACACCTCCATACACAACAGCTTTGAGAAGTCATCTGGTTGCTCCCAAGTCTCCCTGATTGTCCTTCTCTGCACATGCTGGTTTAGTTTTCAGGTCGTTGGTGAGTTTTGTCTCAAAGCAAAGGAAAAAGAAAAAGAAAATGCCCTCAAGTTTAAAGATATTTATCTCTATATAAAAACATCAACTGTTACATGAGTAACACGATTTGCACTGTGGCATGAATTGATGTGTGTGTATTGGAAATTGTACTTCTGTCTTTGAACGATTACTTCCATAAGAGTGACCTGTATTTGCGAGTGAAATAAAGAAAAAATAATTCTGTACTGGAAACATTGTGGTTCAGTGCTATCCTTTCAAGTACAAGTCCAATTTGCAAACCATCTTGTTCTGTTACTACCCCATCAGCATTTTTTAAATTATCATTTTCCATTTTCCTGTATACATTGAAATATATGCAAAGAGTAACATTGTGCATAGGTATTTCACTTCTAGTTGCTTTAAAAAGTCTTTGGCAAGGAATTTGGGATGGCTCTTATGGTATTCTGTCATGGTGTGATTGTGGTATGTTGTTTGAAGATGAGGAAGATTTCATTGGGGAAGTCTCATATTTATTTTACCTCAGTATACTATGAATTTAGATACTACAGAAAAGATCACACAATAAGAATGTAGGGCATGTTACACTGAGAGGCATTGAGAAGTATTTTATTTCTGCTGTTCCCCAAAAAAAGAAAGTGGTGTTGCTGCTGGAAAACTGAGAAGCTTAACAGCATATGAAAGATTTTTCCACTCTTTATCTACAGTATAAAAGACTTAAAGGAGATACTTGTTTTACATATGGACTGGAAGAGAATCCTGCTTACTCCTGGAAGCGAATGCTGCTTACTCCTTGTTAGTTATGCTAATAGAGGTATAAATAAGAATACCTCTGTAATCTGCACTTGCATCAGTGGAGCAGCTTTCTGGTTGGAGCTCGAGGCTGGGTTGCCCAAGCAGGAGCTGCTGGCTCTGCCTGTGCAGGTCCATTCACATGGCCAAGCCTCCTCCTGCTGCCTCCTGCCCCCAGCAGCCTTTGAGGTGGGCAGGAAGGGCTGGGTGCTAGACATGTTCTCCTCCATGGTCCCAGACAGCTGGGCTGTGAACAGAGGGGTAACTGTGTCTCTTCCCATGAAAGGTGTGTTAAAAAATATGGGAACTCGTGTTTGGGTGCAATCCTTGGCAAGATGGGCTTGGCAGGGATTTGCTTCCACCAACAGCCATAATGCTCACCCATCCTTCTTGCCTTGGCTTTGCACAGAGGAAGGGGACTGGAATTCTTCACTTCCCATCTCAGGATTTGGCCATGTCTGTGGTCAAGAAGATTAAATTGTATCAGGCTCTGTTTTAAATGTAGTACCTGCCTGTAGTTTTTAAAATGGGGAAAAAAAAAAAACAAACAACAAAACAAAGGCGTGAAAAAGCTTCAGCTGTTTGGGACATGCACATAGTTTGGATACGCAGAAGTGGAAATAAATTTAAACATGCAGTCCCAAAGTAAACAGATATGACTGTGAATATACACAGGGAACAGATCAGTTGAGCTTTATACAGTAATTTTTCAAGTTAAACGTGCTTTAATGTAAGCCATAAATTTCATCATATGAATGTTTTTATGAGCTGCATTTCATCCATTTATTACTCTGGAGTTCCAGATAATGACAACAGGTAAATACAGTGCCAGTTCTCCTGCATGCTGAGTCACTGGAGCCTTCTCTCTCCTACACATTGTTTGAGCAAGGGTAACAAATTACTGGTATCGTTTCAGTCATATTTCAGTGAGATTTTTATTTGACAGTGCAGCTGCCATGATTTCATGCATTAGTCCAGGCTGCTAATTTCTGACTTCAGGTTCAAGGTGGAGGGTTTTGAGGATTCAAATGTGTTTGTAATGGCAGCTTCTTCACAGTATTTTCACCTATTTTGGGTCAGATTTTACATTTACTTGGATCTTGATTCTCAGTTTGTAAATTAAACTAATTTCTAAATCTGTAAGATTGTAGTGCTCATGAAGCAATGAAATACACTGAAAGTAATATACATTAGAATAATTTGCTGTAGATTTCAGACAGATTATCATACATATGCCTTATTACATGCCCCTATGTTATTAAAAAAAAGTCTGGAGTGACTACGAACCCTTTGAGAAACAAGGTTGTGAAAGAGAGCTCTGCCATAATCGGCCTTGGGCAAACAAAATCTCGATTCCACAAGAATATTCAGGTGAGGACGTGGAGTCTGCTGGGGAGACTGTGGCCTGCTGAGGACCAGATTCATTGTCTGTCTTTGGCTGCTTAACTGAGGGATCTGCAGATGGGGCTGAAGGAGGCACACCCACGTCTCCCTCCTCCCTCCTGAGGAAGGACAGCTAAGCTGATAATTTAGGCATATTTGTGAAGTGTCTGATGGATAAACACTACCCTCGAGCATAGGCAAAAGACAGTTTGTTATTGGAAAAGTGCTTGTTGAGAATGGCAGTACATGTTGGACATTATATATGTCCTGTATCTTTAGAAGGCAGTTTAGTATTTTTCCTGTGTGTACCTGAGCAGTAACAGTCTCTTTTGAAAGCTTTATTGCACAGAAGTAGATCACAGCAGAGTCCAAGAGCCGGTGTAGCTCCCTAAATTTGCTTTTCCTGTTTCAGTCTTATTAGTATTTCCATCACTAACTTAAAATTAATCAGGGCAGACAAGTCCTTGCAGCCATGAAGCAAAGTGCTGGAAGCAGTTATTGCTTTTGTGAGTGCTGTACCATAGCAACCCTGTCTGTGGCATGTACCAAAGCACTGCAATTTGAATTTTGGGAGATGAAGGAACTAGCTCTAGTGTTAGAAACCTTAATCTGCAAATGGTATAGAGCTTTGAATGTGGAGTGACCTTGTTTGCCAGGCAAGGCACCGTGCCTGAGAGCTGTATAGTAGCTTTCTAATTCTTTTCCAGGAGTAATGACATCTCTCATCCGTGTGTTGATGACAAAATTGCCGTGTTTCTAGAAAAGGGATTGTACTGTATCATGTAATCTTTTTGTCTGTCTTCACTCAGAAGGAGATTATATTTGCTTCAAAACATAGTAACAAGAAACTGATTCTGTGAATTTGAGGATAACATCCTCTCTCTGCTCCAAATACCCAAACCTTTTTTTGATTGTTATTCATTCTTTTATGCAGGGAAATCCACCATTGCCTTTGGTCATTGCAGCTTCTTATATCTTCTACTATGCTACACTTAAAGATTTTACCATGCCAATTGAAATAAAAATTATATGCTGAATTGGAAATGCTTTATGGTCCTTACAGTGGATAAAATATGTTAATTTGTGTAAATGCTCTTTTGAGAGCAGATGCTTGCACTGAAAGCATGCTTATCTTAAAAGCTGCATGTCTTTCATTCTTTTTTATGCACAGTTTATTTTTTTAATACGTCTAATATTTCAGAAGAGTTTTTAAAGGAGATATTGGAAGCTAAGTGAAAAAAACACCTCTCCTTGCTTTTTCATAAATATTCATGGTTTCATAGAAAATCTTATAACTGAATCGCTATTTTCTTTTGAGGTTTTGTGTGTTCTTCCCCCTTTCCCCCCTTTTTTTCCTCTTCCTTTATGCTTCATTTCATTGCTATAGATTAGCAATGCTAAAGAATGCTAGGTTGGCTGTGCCATTATATGCTTGACATCAAATCTGGTATGTGAAGTGTTAGTCTGCTCACTTTTCTTACATACGTTTTCTGTATCTTAATCATGTGTGATAGCACACAAGTGAATTAAGCAGAGTTAACATGATGAACTATGTACTTGCAAGGTTTAGAGTATAAGCTGAAGCATTTATTTGTGTGTCATAGTTATTTAGCTTATAAATAGAAATATATGCACATTGCCTTTGAGGTCAGCAACCACAACATTGCATTATAGGTTAATTGTGGAGGAAAGCTTAGTAAGAAACTGGTTTTGGAAGTACTTCTGCTTCAGTGCTCCTTATTGAAAAAGACTTCTGTCAAAACTCACCTGTTAAATTGATATTCTGAATCCAATGGTCGTTTGTTTTAAGTGAGACTACAGCTTGGTTCCCAGGCACAGGTATGAGAATAGACTAATTCTGATTCAGGGGAAGTGGCTTTTGTTTTATCAGATTCAATATATTTTCTCATTGATGAGATGTCATCTTGGTCTTCCTGTTTTTAGTGGAACCTCTTTTACTTGAAAGAATTGGCAGAAATGATGCCAGGTAAAGCAAAATTAAATGCTACCAACAGCAGGGCTGTACCATTGCAAATACTGACCTGCTAGAAAAAACGTGCAGCAAAATACATCCATGCATTTTCCTTACAACAAAATGTGGGCATATATATAATATTATTATCATTAAATATTCATTTCTTGGGTTTTCAAGTCTACACCTGCTGTTAATCGGTGCACTGTATAATACATGAAAGATGGATGGTGTAGTGTGGCAAGAGTAATGAATTTCACTTTTCCTGCTAGGAAACCCACAGAGCCTGGTACCAACTGATCATAAATAAGTGCCCAGTCAACAGCAATGTCAGTCCCTGTAAGGAGAACATTGGGGTAGATAAATCAGATGTTGTTTAGGATATTTTTCTCAGTAGGAAAAAAATACACAAGTGCTTTCTGGGTGTTATTCACTGCTGATTATTCACTGCACAGTTTTATTCCATCTCATTCACTGAATTTCAATGTATTAGACGCTTAAAATTCAGTCAAATGCTGGGGCGAGAGGGTAAAAATGGCAAAGGATGAGGATATTCAAATCTCTCTGGAGAAGTGAGTATATAAAGCAGAAAGCTGGCAGTGCACTATAATAGCAGAGACCTGTAGTCCTTTCTCCCTGGTCAATAACTTAGTCAGAAAGACAGCTTTGCATATATTACAAATATATCCTTTAATAATGTATTTCTCTTTCAGAGATTTGCCCTTCTTACCCTGTCTTTTTTACCTGTTTTTCACCATGTGCAATTTACATTTATGTGGCATGTTTCTGTTTGAGTAACACAGGCACATAGTGTCATTTATGCAACCCACAACTGTCCATGGGTTTCTTTGGGGCAGAGCAGGAATGGTTATTAAAATCCAAAATTTGCTTGTTACTTACCCTGGATTACCATGCTTACCATGGAATGCACTGGATTGGAAAACTGTTGTGGAGAAAGCTGTGTTTTAGTTTTTATGCTGAACTTAAAGTTTCTATAATTGCTTCTAGGGAAGCTAAATAAACAGAAACAGAGGTTACAAATTCAGATAATTTCTTGTCCTTTCAGTTCTTTGTGTATGGCCATGGGCATGGAAAATCCAGTTATTTGTCCCTGGTCACATCTAGGACTCCAATAGAAAAGGAGGTCTTGAAGAACTCAGTTTAGGGAAAGGTGAGCATACTAATAGAGTGTGTGTTTAGTTAAAAAAAATAAACTTGTTTCTATGTTATATATACTGGTCTGAAATAAAAATTGATGCAAGTCACTCCTAGAAGCAAATAATATTTAGAAAGTATCAAGCACAGACTTTACATCCTCTAGCCTTGTGCAGCCTGTATCCCAGTGGCACAGAATTTAATAGTTCAGTCAGGAATGAAACTGAGATTCAGGTTTATTTCTCTGCTCCAGATGAGCCACAGTGGAGTGTAGGGCTCTTGTGGTCAAGTCTGAAGTTGGTCATACATATGTGTGTTTTTTCACTGCTTCCCTTTATTAGGATTCTTTTTTAGTTTCTAGGGATGTTAGATTTCTGCCCATTCCAATTGCTTTTGCTAGCAAGTTTGAAGATAGCAGGGAGTCTAAGAGATGAAGAGCTTCTGAGATGAGCTACATATGTAAAACATCACAGCAATTATGGCCCTGTCATCAACTCCTCTCTTTCAACCAATAGACCAAATTTTAAAACCAATGCATGTAAAGAAATTGCCTCCTTCTACTTATTTCAAGTGAGTTTGAGTGGAAAAGGTCCACCGACATTCATGTGAAATAAATAAAATTGCTCTGGCTGCTTGAGGTCAGCTGTGGTGCTACCAAAGAGAGTTGTTAAAATAACTTAGGAAATCCTGAAGATGGTTCTCCTGGCTGTTGAAACTGTAGATTCTGATTTGTTGAAATGCTTGTCTGTGCCATGGCAGACTGGAGGCTCCTCTTCCTTGTTATTTTGGTTATGTTTAGTAGGTATCCATGAAATAAAGATATGACAGATTACGTGAACTAGCTCACTGCAAAAGCTGGATCTATGACCTCTTCTAATGTTCAATAATAACAACAACAACATCATCAATAAAAATATCAACTTCCAGTGCAAGTCTTGCATGCTACAGTGATGCTGCAGTTGATGACACAATTAATGTCTTTCACCTATAATGATTATATGGGTTAATATAATATTACACGGATGAGTAAAATGATTTGGTGTACTTTGTTTAAATAAAGGTTAATAGGTAAATATGAATAAGCATAAGCTGGACACAGCCAAAGTGACAGGAGAGGTGAAATGCCTTGGCTAACAATATTCTGGATGTATATAAAAGGAATTGTGGAGGATAACACAGATACATTGAAGCACAGAATGTGGGGATCCTTTCATCTTAATTAAAAATATTTAAGACCTGAGTGGGAAACTTTGAGGTAAGTTAAAAAGATAGCTACTAAAAATTCTGCAATAGGTAAATAAATAAAAAAA
>NW_005054469.1:906190-916603 GCF_000277835.1 Geospiza fortis
TGCCGTAGGACTTGTGGACAATGGAGCAGCTGCCCTTTGCTGGCTCTCTGCTGCCAGCCTTTGAATCAGACACGTCACTGGCAACAGTGGCAGAGAGAGTGGTGCTCTTTGGAGGAGACAGTCCTGACTTCTATGCCTGGGTTAGTAATAGTAACAGAGGAAATGCTATAAGCATCAAGGAATTCCCTATTTAATAATAATATCACCCTGTGGGCCTGTCTGCTTTAAGCATCTTAGGCTACTGAAAAACACTCTCGATTTTACATCATAAGGAAATGTAACCTTTTGATTGTCAGAAAATAGAATATGATTAATATGGAAATATTTGGATATATTACATCCCTGCTTTTTTTACATATTGTAAACAGAGAAGAAGCCAGTGTATTTACTGCAAAAGTATCTTGAGTTACCATGTATTTTTTTAGTCAGTAGTGACTTTTTTACCCAGAATCTCTACCCAGATGATCTCAGTATCTAGCTTACATATGAGGTGACATAACAGACAGTAAGAAAAACTTAGGCCTGGGAAAGGGAGAGGACATTTACATAAAGTAAATGAAGGTCTTTGATTGCACTCAGTTACACAAGATAATGGGTTAGTGTGGTCATTTCTTTGGGGAAGGTTTTTATTTTTTGTTTATGAATAGATTTAAGGAGCAGAAGACTAATGCTATGGCTCAAACTGTTCAAACTGAAAGGGCGGATTTGGCCTAATACAGTTTGATAGAAGCATCTAGGAAAATGATTCAAAAGGCTTTTTCTGAATTCCTTTGATCATGTAGCTTTCAAAGCATAATCAGACTGCTCTTTGGTTCTAAAGTAGGGCATTATCAAAGAACATGTGCTGCATAACATCTTGCTTCTCTGTAGTCAACCAACTGCATCACTTAGTCTTTACTTGGGAGGATGCGACACAAGCCTGTATAGTTTGTCTCAGTTTCACTTGTTTGTTTTTTACACCTTTAATGTGTTGTATTAATAGAAAAGAGGAGCCTCTGCACACTTGTGGCACTGCCTCTGGGAATGTCACTCCAATACAAAGAGAAATGCAATGCCACCTGTGTAGAGCAGTCACGTACACCCATGTTTGCAGTACGCCAAGATCCAGGGTTTAGCTGCCTTTTACATATTGTTGTGTTTACAGCTCTGTTCTCTCCATAGGCTTTTTTCCTGTATGATTCTGCACAGCCAAGCATTCTGTACACTTATCCATGCCTTTGTGACACAGCTTTCTTTGTCATGCTGTCCCTTGGGCTGCTTCCAGCCTCTTGAGAGGTGTTTACGCTCCTTGTCTCAGATAGCAGTGAACTCTTGATTAGGCAGCCAGGCTGATGTTACTGCTTGGGTGTTGTGCAGTTGGAAATCACAGCTCTCAGCAGTAACAACCTGTGTGTCTGGTGTGCTTAAGTCATGCATTAAATAGAAAGCTTTCCTGTGCTTGCCTCGGTTTTGTGAACTTACCACATGAAAGGGATTCTTTACACTCCTGAGGTCCCATGGGCATTGATCCATGGTCTTTATCTGTGCACATTGTTGCTCTGAGAGAATATAAGCTTTGGAAGGCTTGTCCTTTGGTTCAATCCAGACTAGCAGGTATGTTTGTGTCCTTGGCGGACATGTTTGTCTGATTGCCTGGGTGAGATAGTAGGTTTGTAGATAGAGTCTGTACCCAACATTCAGGCGTGTTTGCCAGAGGTAGCTGGCTGATCCTGCCTGTCTCCAAAGTAAATGATTTGCTTTTCATTTATTTTCAGCAACAAGGGATTTGGGGTTTCTGAAATGGTACATTGGACTGAACTTTGGAATTAATCTAATTCAAGTTTTGTAATTTGTTGGAGATGGTATGCAAATGGGTAGCTCAGATATGGGTGATTTAGTGTAGCAGCTATTTTGATTAGAAAATCGGGGACCAGTGTAATGGGAATAGTTTGGCAGATTTCCACAAATACAAATAAGCATTATTTATGCTAAACTACTATGCTATCACTTCAACAACTAAAATCAAGCATTAATCCAACAGATTAGTCAAGCCTTAGTCATACAGTACCATACACCTGATGCTGTACTGTGGGCTCTGCTGGCTGCAGACTGTGATGGCCACAGTAGAGCCAGATCAGCACGAGGAAAGCCAGTGGGTGACACCTTTCTTCTTCAACTTCCACTTGCATTTATACACACTTATTCCACACATCCTGCACCAGTCTTGCCCAAAGGATTACATCCTCTTTTCATAGGTCAGAACTGTCCCAGTGTGCCCAGAGGGCTGTCAGCAGAGACAGCTCAGCCATTCTGATCTCTTCAGATGTGTGTTACCTATTTTCAGACTGGGTCATAAGTTGTCATGTTTCTTCAGGGTGTTGCAGTCTTTGTATGACTTATGACTGGGTATGATTATCTTTGCCTTATTACTTTTTCCTTGCAACTCCGCCAAGCACAGACACTACCAGGTATTTCAGTTCCTACCCTATGACATGCCCTCTTGAGGTATTTTTGGGGTAGAGGGCAAATGAGATGTGTTCCACAAATAGTCCTTATGCTGCAGTGGAATGAGGATGGCCCAGAAATTACATGCACCTCACATCACCATCATCAGATAGCATTACAAAGGAATTCAGCTGCAGAGTCAGGCCCTTTCTAATTGAAGGGATATCACTTGGGACTCTTTTCCTTGAAGACTACCCACACATCTTCTTTGAGATTCAATCATGAGATCCTTTAGTGAGGAGACACCCATTGACTTGCTGAGCAGATGCCTTTGTAATCTGTCTATAGTCATCAAAGGTGAGGATTTCTATATAAAAAAGCCCCAAAGCTTAAACAACCTGCCTAATTTTGCATTAGATGTCTTCCTGGATTAAAACATGGCAATTTTTCTGTATGGTCAAGTCAACAAATCCATGGCAACTTTGACTTAGACTACCAAGCATGTTCAATAAAAGGCATGATGTGGGATTTTTTTTTTTTTGCCAAGTGTACATACTTACTTATGCAAAAGGATTTTGCATAAAAAGAATTTCAGGAAGGCTCTCCGGTGGGTGACACCTTGACTCAGTTGAAGAGAGCATGGTTTGTGGGCAAGGAATGGAGCTTGAGAGAGTCCTGTCCAAGTCTCTGAAAGAAAGGGAAACCCTGCACCACCTATCTTTAACTCAACAAAGTGCAGCTCAAGTTTCATCAAAGCTATGGGGAAATCCTGCCATTTCTGCTTTATTGCTTCGATGAAATGAAAAAAGAAATCTTTTGAAAAGCAATCTTTTATCTTATTTGGCAGATATGGCCAAGTTCTGCCACCAGATTTCCCAGATGTAGTTTATGTAATCACATGGTGCAACTCCTTGTTAAAAGAGGCAGATATTATGTTTTTGTCAACACACATCTTGCATATGTTAGAGTGAAGATCTTCCCACATGTGGACTTTTCCCTTCTCTGGACCTCTGGCACAAGAAGGGCAGGAGTATCAGGATTCAGAACACATTATTGCAATCTTTTTGTAAAACACAGACAATTTTTTCCCTTCATTTCTCTGTTTTAGGATAATAACATTTTTTGAGCAGTGAAGTAGTGTACAGAATTATGCTATCCTGGCTTGCTAGCTTTAGAAAAAGACCTCCTGTCATCCTCTGTTTAGAGAACCTTGTCTACTAAAACACAAAGCTTCTTGGTTATTATTAGATATTTCAAATTGGAATGATTGTGTGAATCAGAAACTGACATTTTCCCAGCAGAGAAAGAATTTCTGAGAATTGAGAGTGTTCTGAAGGAGTTCATCTTCCATGAATTGGATGCACTGCTATAAATTTGGTTGCTCCCTAATCAGCTCTGAGTATGAACATGATTTCCATAGAACTTACCCTCTATAATGGTTTTTCACAGGTTCACAGCTTCGCAGAGGCTGTGATACACTGAGACTTGAGGACAGTGTGCATTATACCATAAATACTTCCTTTGCTTTGTAAAGAAATCTCCCGTGCTCAGCGTTTGCATGTCATTACCTCTCTCACAGCTGTTTGTGAGCAGTGCTGCTGTCTCAGCTCTGGGAACAAACAGGTTTGGGCATGCATGTGAATGACATGGTCTGCTCCTGTCTGTTTTGCAAGCTGGAATTGTGGAAGTATCTCCATTCTCAGCTTGAGCGCTGTTCTCAGTAGTAAGTCTTCTTTTCCCAGGCAGATTGTTGAAATGTGCTAATGAGGCTCCAAATAATATAAAATAAGGGCTCTCATGGTTGCATATTTTTTAGTTCAAAAGCTTCTTCTTGTGGCAGACCCAGGTACAACATGCTGACGCCGTCTGAGATCATTTGCTGTGCAGTTTGCCTGCCCACAGCCAGAATGCACATCTAGTTTGCTATTGTAACTCTAGTGTTGGTTGAGACTTGGGAATTAAAATATTTAGCCTGAGGTACTTTTTGGATGCATGCTCATTTTCTTTCCATACTAAACCAATGCTAACAGCTTCTTCCAAAGCAAACTAGAAAGCAAATGTGTATATGTAGCATGTTGTTCAGTAATAATCTTATTTTCAGGCTAAAGGAGCATTATTTCATGAAGTGAATCTACGCCATAGCAGCTTCAGTCTAGACCTGTAAACTATACTTACATTCATTCTATTATTCTGTGTATCACCTTCCTTGGATTTCGTGAGTTCTCTGAGAAAGTGATCCTTGGAGCCTCACAGGCATCCTCTACAATTTTTATTTCAGGAAAAAAGATGTGTTCCTCAGACAGAACTCTTCTTTCCCATGGCACAGACACTGTCTCTGGCACAAAGGGATACCTGCCAAATTGTCTGTTATCCTTATGACATGAGCAGCCTTAAGTGGCTCTAAACTTCATGCCTCAATAACAAATGTGACTTGCTTGATTGCATATCAGCTGGCATGGTGTCCCAGCCTCCTGCCTTTCCTGGGTCTCTGATACCTGGGGGAATGGGGAGGGGAGAAAGTGTGGCTGTTCCCATCCCAATGCCTTCAGTCCTCTCAGGCCCCTGCTGGGCAGTATGAGTATTCAAATTAAGTTTTCAAAGGTAGGCGGTGGCTTTTTTCCTACGTCTGTAATCTTAACTTAATCACAAATAATTCACGTACGTGCTTCCACTGGTACACTCTTGGCTGTACACAAGCATGTAAATACTTGGCTTTGTAAAGCTGAGGGCTTTGTCTTTGAAACATTTTTACAGATTCCTGAATGGAAAATAGCTAGGTGAATTTAATGGCAGTAAACCTTGTCAACTGAGTTTAATTCTTTTACTCCATTTTTTAAAACCAAAATTTCCGTTGGAAAATACTTGAATTTTTGATTACAGATTTTTCCAGAAATGTTTAGCCCAGCTCAGTTCAAAATGTTCTATAAAGTTGAAGACCCAGTGGGTGTCTTTCCATGGTTTCACAGAAAACCTTGGTGACTTCCCTTTTTGTTGTTTTTGTAGCACTCTGTGGTTTATTTTTGCAATGTACCTGTCATTTGGAGCCCTTTCTCTGCTTTGGCAGGAAAAGAAAAAAATAACAGCTTCATTCAATTGGCAACATGGTTCGTACTCTGTCACCTATTTGGAAGTGTGAAACCATTTTTGGTAGAAAAAGTAATGCTTAAATATTTCTTATGAAGAAGCATAAAACTTCACCTATGAATATTATGAGTAGGTGGTATTAACCAAATCAGTACCACATGCTGCTACACTGTGGTCTTTTAAAAGCAAGGTACAATATTTTTTTCACTGATCAAGACGAGTTTACCTGCATTTTAGTAACTCTTTGCTGACTTGTAAGGTTGTGTTAAGTGTCATTTATCAATGTTGTGTATACAACCCTCTCCTTAATCAGACAGGAAGCAGTGAGTGCGTGGTAGTTGTGCTTGTCCTCAGAAAGTCTGTCCATGTGAATCCAGTTCACTGGAGCATCCCATGTGCACTGGCAAGAGGCAGTGGCTCACTTGGACGAAACTCAGGAGATACCAACTTCAGATTTCACTATCAGAGGTTTTATCTCAATCTCTCCATTCTGTGGTGCCTCTCCTCCTGAGAACTCCCACACTTTGGCTGCTCTTTACAGTATTCTTTGAACTGAGTTAGCAATGAGAGGGGTCAGAGCAGAGCCTTGTGTGAATCACTCCTGCTCCTCGAAATGGATTACAGCTGGACTTTCCTGTTCACCTGTTTTTCCTTTGTTATCTATGGAGGAGCACTTCTACTAAATGCATTCATTAGGGATTTTTGTTTGATTTCCTTGAGTCCCTGGGATATAATTAATTATTGATTTCTAAAAGTACCTTAAAGAACAAAGGAAAGGGAATTGATTTTAAACATTGACACAAAATACATTCTTTGTTTTGTTAACAATTTTAAGTGAATAGGAATGATTTTTTTTTGGTAGGTTCTCATTTTACCTCTCCCAATGTTCTTGAGAAGTGAAGAGAGAGAAAGAGAAGTGTCCTTGCAGGAACTGAGTGCTTTCTGTAGTGTAAATTAGATGCATTAGTATCTTGTGAATAAAGCAGACTGAGTGTCTAGTGAAAACACTGCTCTAACCCAACATGAACGTACCACGTGTTTCAGTTAAAAGTGTGAAAAACTATCAGAGGTCCAACATAAACTTTGCATCCTTGGCAGGGTAAAGTGCACCAACAATATGGAAATGAAAGTAGAATTCTTTTCAGGGATGGCAGTGTTTCTGTATTTCAGATTAATGCAATTTATTATTATGACATTTACAGTTAAGAGTATCTTCCAACCATCTGTAACATTCAGAGATGTTAGCTCTTAATGGTTTTGTCTTCCTGTGCAAGGCATTATAAAGTATCTCGCCAAAATTTCTGGCATTGGAGTGTGTGTATTCTACAGTCAAAGTGCAGTAGCTTGAAAAAGAAGTGTGATGTTATTAGGTCTAATTGTGCATAATTTTAAAAGCTGTTTGACATCTAAGGAGGGATAAATGCTTTCACACTTCCAGTGTTCAAACACGGCACACTGTCCTCACACCAATTAATTACACTGCTGTGTATCCTATGATGTGACCTTCTCCTTAGTTTTCAAGCTTCTCCTTTTTATTAATTTATATCCTCAATATTAAGTAGATACTCTGCTTAAAGATTTGTAAAGAATTGGATTTTTCTGCATTTGTACATTCTTGCTATATGTTAATTAAGGTAAAGATGGTTTTGGAATTAATGTGCCCTAACATACTTCTTGAACCTAAAATTCAAATTAGATTCACATCTGTACATTATAATACTTGAAGAAGAAAAATTTCAAATTTCAAAGCATGTATCCCATCAAGGTTAACTTACTATTTATTGTACAAATTACACTTATGCACTAGATCATTTAGTATTAGGTTTTATTGCAGGAAATCTTGGAATTTCCTTCTGTGCTGCAAGGAACCAGCATTTATTTGCTTTTGAATGCAAGTAGGATCTTTCTTCCTCACATTTTCATATCTGATCCAAGAATTTGTATTTTAATACCTACATAATAACATTTCTGTTTAGATTTGTATCTCTTCTAAATAGAATAAAGAATAAGGATATGGTTGTAACATGTTTTACATATGCTATGAACACTTTAAGAAAGGAAGAAAGAATGTCAGTTAAAAAAAAACTCTCAAAACAACAAAAGCAAAATTTTGTAGTGAAATGTAGGAGTTGTTGAATCTGGGTATTGAGCCTCCGAGGTTTACTTTTCTTAGTCCATCAAATAAATATTTTAATTCTCAGTCAGAACTAGTAACTCTCAGGAAATACTCATTCACTCTCACATTTTGGCATAACAAACTCCACAGGTCCTTCAGGAATAATGATTTTCTGAATGGTGTTTTCTCAGTTGCACTCTTCACCAATTGCTTTCTCTTTTGAGTGGGCAGGTGAAATGGAACTAGGGAAGCAGAAGTGACTGAAGGCTGCTGGTGGCTATGGTTGCAGCAGGGAGGGCTTTTTAGGAAACAGATGGCTGTCTGCCAGCAGTGGAAGAAAAGCCCTTCAATTGAAGGCTTAAAGAACTCCTCCCAACTTTGATTGCAATGCAGTGGGAATGAGGGGCAGAGCTGTCCTGTGCCATGGGTGGGAAAAGTCAAACTGCCAGGGAATGAGAACCAAAAATCTAGAAAATGTGTGTTGGGTATGTGGAGAGGCCTAGATGAAGTTCTTGGTTTGTATGTATTAGAAGACAGTCTGAATAAAATGAGCATACAGACAGAGAGCTAAATGCAGGAATGAAAAAGTATTTATATGATTTATTTAGTTTAAAATTCACCTTCACTGACAGGGTTCAGATGGAAACCTAGAGAAGGGAGGAAGCGTTGATCAAAAGGCATGGAAAGAAGCTTGTTAGAAATTGTCACATTTTCAGGGGAAATCAGGAAGAGGAAATCACATAAGAGAGAGGATGAAGCAATGAATGCAGAAATACCAAAAAGAAAGGCATTGCTGTAGTACTAATATTGATGAAAATGGCACGTTAGGTAGTGGAGTCTGTGGAAGAATTTTGAGTTCTGCTAGTGAACAGAAAAACTACTTCTTCTCCTTTAGAGGAGCCCAGCAATTTTCCCTATAAGTCTCTTCTTCAAAAGTGAAAATAATGAAAGGTTAAAAGGCTACAGCACATTCAGAGAATAGCAGAAAGCAGCTCCTTTTAGAGTGTATCCAAAAAAAAGCCATCAGTTTGGGTATGTTGTGGTACAGCAGTGGCTGAGAGGAATCAGTTCAGGTCTGCAGGAGGAGGGGAAAGAAGGAAGGAAGAGATACAGGATGTTTTTAATGGAAAATGCCCAAATTTCTTAGGGCTACCTGCAGTCTTAGGTTTGTGGTTTGTCAGTCATGACACCAAGTGTCTTCAACAAACACTAGATGGAAACCTTAACTGTTTTTGAAGAATAAAGACATAGGAGCACGAATCTGTCAAATTCTAGTATCTGATATACTAAAATAAATACCAAATACCACAGAGACTGAAGAGGCATAGTAAAAATTAGGAGCACTACTGAAAAAGACTGGCCCTGTAGATGAATGCTGTGAATGGCATAACTTGCATGATCAAACATGCAATCTCAGAAATACAAGCTAAAAGCTGCACAGTTATGAATTGGAAAAAAATCTCAAAATAGTCCATCTTCATTTTGAAGACTTAAAGCAGACAGGATGTTCCCTTCTTTTTTTTCTTTGAAGGAGAGAAATCTTTTTGGTCCTTATGACAGAAATGTCAGCATTGTAATAATAAAACACTGACAAACAAATGGGACTTGCCATGGATTTCAGGGGGCCACAAGAAATATTGTCTGCATAGTTATTTGCTGAAGCAGATATTAAGTGATCCATTTCTCCTGCTGTTTTCCAGGTGACATTTTAATGCTAGCCTGTGACAGCTTCATACTTAAAAAAATAATAATGAAAGCAGTCCTGGTAATGTATGAAAAAATACAGAAGTGATTTATTTAGACCACACAAGTATAAAAAAAACACCCTGGTTAACAAGAGCACTAATTTAAGTGGCACCAGTGGGAGTTCAGAGAATATAAAAAGGATGCTCTTTTTTGGTAGGTTGTGCACTAAAACACAATACTTAATAATGCCTCTTTCAAACACAAAAACTTAATGAGAAAAGCTTGTACATCTAAAAGAAGTCTTTTCAGGAATGTGCATGTTTTTCACACTCCATTTTCTTGTTAGACATACGGATTTCAGTAATTTTCACATCACCAAAATGCTGCATCAGATATAAGTATCAAAGTAGAAAAGAAATAGGAAAGACCTTAAATAGCTGTTTGAGATTCATTTATGCAGTGCTGAGAAGCCACATAGAAAGTCTAGAAAGAAATATTTAGAGTCCCATAAAAATAAGTAAGATTTGCTATTATAAGAAAATTGTTCTTATATAATGCTCGTTCCACAGACCATTTGATACCATTTCAGCACTGTGCTATCTTAGCTTCATTATTTCATGCTTAAGAGAGCTCTCAGGCTAAGCCCAGAAAAGGATGGGTGTGCCTACACTCATCTATAGGATCAGTAGGTTTGAATTTATCAAATTCCCATGCCATCCTGGAAAGGGACAGTTATCTTTTTTATTTTTTATTTATTTATTTTTTCTTTCTGTCCCTAGCAGTTAGAGAAGCATGTTATGTCTTGCATGAAACAAGTTACAGTTCTACTGTAATAGATTGTATGTTTTATTTAACCAACTAGTTTCTGGCCTGGAGCAAAGCAGAATAAAGGTGATTTTTCAAAAAGTTTGTAACTGTGTGCACAGAGAGTTGGTAGAGCCTGTCAGTGGGACAGGGCCAGTTCCCATCTCTGACTGATACACAGCTTCTCAGCAGGGAATAATCAGCAGAAAGCAGCATCTGTGCTTTCCCATGTGAAGGCCACTGAGGTTTATTCAGGAGTCAGGGGTGTGGAGCAGGATGGCTCCAGCACAAATCCTGGG
>NW_005054469.1:916648-925670 GCF_000277835.1 Geospiza fortis
CAGGGATAAGCAAGTTGAAACTGAAGTCATCCACTCTTCTGGTACTCAGTTTTAGTTTGGGCTTTGTTTTGTTGGATTTTATTTTGGGTTTTCTGGGGTTTTTTTGTTTTTGGTTTTTTTTTTTTTTTTGTTGTTGTTTTTTGATTTTTGATTTTTTGGCTTTTTTTCTGGTGGGTTTTTTTTTCCGGGGGGTGCTTTTAGTTGCTTTTTTTGTTTGGTTGGTTGTTTTTTTGAGTGGCTATCATAGAGATTTTTCCAATTTCTTAGTCAATTCCTATTACCCTTCCTCTGACCTTTGTTCAGGTACTGTGCTTACGGCAGCAAGAATGGGATCTTTTTTCCAACAGGGTCTCTATTAGCCCTCTACCCATTTTCCAGAGATTATTAAATTCTCATCTTTATGGATTCACTTGTTTCTAATGCTCTATACATTAGGAGTTTTTACTTTCCTCTAAAAACTAATTTCAGGCACTGAAACCAGTAGATACCCTATTTCCCAATGGTATAGCAGGAGAGATTAAAAAGAAAACAAACCAGTACATTGCTGAGAGACCAGCGTGCTCTTACCTAACTAATCAGTATGCAACCATCAATCCTGTTCTTCCCCAGAAAGCAAAATCTCTCCCTTCAAGGTTGCAGTTAGGAACTATTCACATACCCAGATGGCTTATGGGCATTATCATGACTTGTGAATTGAAATAGTCTTCATATGGAGTTCCATTTTTCTTCTATCCTGAGCTGTATTTGCATAACTTATGGCAAGGGTGCACTGAGAACAAGCTTCACTTGAAGCCCTCCTCCTTTTTCCTGTGGCATTGCAGTGGCCAGCAGTGCCTGAGAACAATAACACTATTTCAAATGCCTGACAGGCATTCACTGGTTTATGCATGATGTAGACTTTTCCTCCAAAAACAGGTTTTCATCATCAGTAGTTGGCATCACTGATAGGTTGTCAGTGGGAAAAGAAAGAGTTCAACATGGTCATGATGAATGAATTTGAAAATGCATGATGTTGCCTTTGAAGGTTTTGAAGCAGCATTGCCTGGGTAGGTACACTATGGATACCAGCATTTTACATGGAATAGTAATAAATGCAGATGCTCCATCTTTATCTCTATTACACATACTGACATCTGCTATAAGCATTATATTTGCTTGCTGAAAAAGAGCTTTTTCCAGCATCCTTTATGGTGCACAGCTACGTTCTGAAACGAGTCTTTCCACATTAGTCACATTTATTAATGACTCCAGCAGAATTTTTTAACATCTATCAATTTGGAAATTTAACATGCTCACCTGCAGCCTATTGTAATTCAGGTCACTGCAGGGAAATGGAAGCTTAACATTTGCAAATAGGCTCTATTTCACTGAATGTGATGGATGTGGGTATAGATTCTCTGTACACTGAACGGGTGCACATAAAAGCAAGTATTCTGTCTTGCTCTGAACGTGATGAATGTGAGACTTGAATGCCGGGGTATTGAAAACACACAGTGCCTGAATGGACAGGTAGACTGTATCCACACTTCTGATCTCTGCTGCATACCTACCCACACTAGTCATTTTCTTTGGTGCCTGCTGAGAGCCAGATTGCAAGTCTCATAGAGGGGGAATTCAGTGGGAATCTAAAACCCAGGATTTGTGGCCCACTAATTGAGACAACACAGGGAATATCAAGGAACATCTGTTCCCTACACTCACGTATTCTCAAATAAGAAAAGAAAGGGAAGTTTCATCCTTTCTTTACTTTGGTAGCCTTTGGTGTAAGGAATAAAGATGGGATGTTTGTTGGGGTTCAGAGTTCCTTTTCTAAAAGAACGAGTTGTCAATAGCCACCTCACAGTGATGCAGGATACCTGCTCTGATTTTCCCTGCTGGAGGTGAGTGGACCATCATTGATTGGTTGTGCTCCAAGTTTCTTACAGGTCAGGCTGCAACTCAGCACTCCTCCCTGGCAAACACCAGTGTAACCTTTCTCAGAGGGAGAGGACACTCAGTGAACATGAAGCTGTGTGATCTGGTGGACAGAATAAAAGGGCTGCTTTTGTGTCTGGCGTGGGCTTCTTTTTGTAGCATTCTCAGAGTTGCACAAGCCAGGCTTTTCATGCTGTACAGCCCAAGTCTGGAGAGGCTGGGCGCTGGAAATTTCTACTGGAAGCAATGAAAACATTAATTCGGAGAAAAGCGTGCTGGTTTTAACTTAGGAAAACAAATAGAGATGATGGAGCTATTTGGGAATAGAAGACTGATCTAGAATCAATATCCAAAGCCTTTGAGAAGAGACTTGAATTACTGCCAAAATCCAGGATGGGGCAGAAAGACTAGTACTAAAAGGAAGTGTAAGCAGGGAATGGCTGGCTTCAGAGAAGCCAAACCTATTCATTTTGCCAAGAATTATTTTATACACTCTGGTCCCAAGCCATCCTGAGGGCTTTCACACTGTCCCTGTGTATGCTCTTTCTAGACATCTAGACCCTTTAGAGGTAAAAATGGCCAGAACAGAAGAGTAACATTAGTGTGGAGCTGGAAGAACGAAAGAGTAAAAGATAATTGATTCAGAAGAGAAAAGGGACTTGCAGAAGCTTAGCTGCTCTGAAACAGAATCTCAATTTTATTACGCAGAGTAGATTGCAATTCTCAGTGACAGACCTCTGCTTCTCTTCTGACTTGAGTTCCTCCAGTCATTCTGACAAAATAGTAAAAAATTACTTTTTAGGCCCTCAGGGGGTGATGAGGAGCGGTTGGGATTTACAGTGTTGATTAATAGAGTATGAACTGTCAAATCTGAAAGGCAGCTATCCCAAAATGCCAGGAGCATCCATCCCTCTGACACACAGTATGAGTGCACGTGAGCTGCTTGAAGTGTTTATTATAATATTAATTGTCATGTGAGGTGTGCACTGCACTCCTGTGCTTTAATGTGACAGCAGTTTTCAGGTTGTTCTTGACAAAGTGTCTGATCATGCATCCCCACAGCACTGAGCAGATACATTTCATGGTATGTCAGCTGTCTGAACAAACCTGCTGCCTGAAGCAAACGCCTGCTCTCAGCATCTTTTTTGGCGTCCCACCACTTTCCACACAGCCTTTTGAAAGAGCTCTTTGGATTTTCAGAGTATCCCTTCATTTCAAGAGCAGCATAGGCAATTCTGAATTAGAATTGTACCTCAATGAAAGGGGTTGAAAATATCAGCGTTTTGCAGAAGAGCAGCAAAAGACTAAGTAAGGTCCAAGCAAGTGCACAGGGATAAGAAAGCCAAGAAATATTTCTGTCTGTGCAATTCAGATTAATGTAAGCTGATGCTAGTTGTCTAATTTGTACTGTGAATGTGCAAAAGGATAAGTTCTGCTCAGCTGTCCTTAATTATTTATCCCATATTTTTTTACAGTGGACAATGAAAACATAGGGTTTTTTTCCCAATTGATTTCTTTGTCAGTCTGATGGTGCAGTAAGTGTCATACTTGTGACATTCAGTCTAAACTTCAGAGATGTAACAGGTCCCATTAAGCTGAAAAAAAGATTTTGTAGCCTTGAAAGACTCCAGTCTAAATATTCATCCCTTTCCTTGATGAGCTGAAGCAGGAGTGCAGGCATGTTTGACTTTGGGACTAACCTAAGTGTCTATAACTCTTAATAAAAACCAAACCCAAAACTAGAAAACCCCCTCGCTGTTCCCTCTGTCAGCTTTCTGTACCTACAGGGCTGAAAAACATATTCAGGAAAGAGAATTTCACTTAAAAGTGTAGCATGGATTCTTGCCCTGGAAAATGAAGGGTTTATTTCTTTTATACAAAGAAGGAAGTAATATTTATATTGGGGTATTTTTGCTTTTCAAAAAGAATAAAAATTGACTTTGCAAACAGCACACATTTGTTTTATGCTTTAGTCTGTGTTTATGAAAAGCACATGCTACTGGTAGTAACTGAAGGAGAAAGAGATCTTTGGAGCTTTATTTGGTAAAAGCTCATCCGTAGAAATGTTTAAAGATTATACAGTTACATTTGCGTAACTCTCTTGGTATTTTCTGAGGTGCTTTAAATTTTCAGTGTAAAAGAGACATTTGGATTATTTGGTTTTAATTCTGTTTACCTAGAGGCCTATGGAAACAAGTTTCTTTAACACTTCTCAGAGCAAAACACAATCCAGGAACAGTTCTTCTCTTCAGTAAGAATTCAAATAACTGCAGATTTGTCTATAGAGATTTGCAACTGTAAATGACTGTCTTTATTAGGAAATATGTAACTCATAACTTGTGTTTCTTGATAAAGTTCGAAGTTGACAGCTCAGACTGTGAGATATGGTGTGGATTTTAAATAGAGTGCACTAGGAGGAGAGACAACAGGAGGTTTAGTGGGTGAAGAAGCCTTAGCACTTTAGCTGGACAGCTAAATACATTGGTAATCACAATTTTGTGTTAAATATAGTATCAACCCTAAGCACATCCTGTATTTTTAATAACTTCAGATGTGGGAGGCTTTATAATTATTTCCTTCATTTTTTACTTGGAAGTATTTAAAATACATTTTTTATGTACCCTTTGACAAAAACAAAAAAAAAGTCTGTTATGAAAATCTCTTACTTATTGACACTTATAGATCAGAAAAGAGAGAAGTAGATTGCTCTACAATTTCTAGGATTGCTTGAGCCATAGCAGCCCTAGTGCACTTTCTCTTTGCTTCTGAAGCTTTCAGGCTGTTTACTGACAACCATTGCAGCTTGTGCTTTGAGCACACACACATTTTGATAAGAGGGAAAATTACAAAAGTGGAGAAGATGAATTTTGCCTTGAGTGACCTTGCCCTCCTAATTGCTGGAGGAGTGAAGAAACACCCCTTTGAAGTGCAAAATGCTGGGACAAGTGGGAAAACAATCCCTTGGATATTTTTCATTGCAGAAGTGGATCTGTAAATGATAATCAAGGAGCAGGCTATTCAAGAGTTTCTTGTCTCCTTGCTCTTTTCAATGCTTCCTATTCTTGTGCCGCATTCCTTATGCCCGCCTTGGCATTTGGAGATGAATGCCATCTCATATGGTGACAATAAGGCCAATTCAGTGCCCTTCTGTAGGACATTAGGCTGTATGTCCAGCTACACGTAAGGGATTAATTAAATAGCTGTGAATAGCATATTTGAGACAGAAAGGTCACTGTCAGCACTTGGTGTGCTTATGCTAACCCGTTATGTTAGGAGAATAAAATGATGCATTAAGCATAATTAAACGTGAATTTGAGATGCTTCAGAGCAGAACCAGTTATTGTCACTTAATTGACTTGGTTGTGTTTTGTGTAAATGGTTCTTCAGACTTTGTTAGTAGTGGGAAATTCTTGTATTTTTATAAGGTATTTATTCTCTTAGCAGCCTTATTCAGTCTTCTTGTCAGCTCGCCATCCTTTGGTAGCATAATTGTATTTATAACTAAGCTATTGTATCTGTCTTGGTTATCAACTGATATCTGCTCTAAAAAAGAAAATAAATATTTGGAAAAACACCCTGTCTAAAATCCTTTTTGGAAGAAGGTCTTATCTCTGTTGCTGCTGTTTTGTAATGAAAGGTGACCATAAGAGGGGTGAAGAAAAGAGAGAGATGAGTAAAAACTCTACATGCTGATGATGCCAGGTTCATGTCTTGGCCACATGGATCAGGATCTGATGCCCTCTTCCTTCGTTACTGGATGGAGCTCAGGGCAAGGACAGCTGAGTTGGAGCACAACCAAAGCCTTGCACTGTTTGTTTCTCTGCCCTGTCCTGAGTTCACTTCAAGTGCCAGCAAATCTCTCCTGCCTGCTCTGCCCCACTGCTGTGACCTTCCCTGCCTTCTTACCAGCCTTGGGTCAAGAGGTTAAATCACAGAGGGTTTCCACCAAGAAAGGAAAGCCCATCATGTTCACGGCCCCACTGCATCAGGATTCTTCTCCTTGTGCCCTCTGCTGTGCCCATGGGATGCTGCAGTTGCCAGTTCAGGTTCTTCTGTACATCTTTAGCAGCAGATGGGCTGCAGGCTGCAATCTCCTAGACACCAGCTCTGTGTTACAAAGTGGATGCTTTAGTTTTGGTTATTAGTGATATAAATTGAACACCACTGTGCTGGGCACTGTAGGAATGGATAATAAATGGCAGTCGTTGTCAGAAAGAGTTACCAGCTCAGATTGTTTTGTGGTAAGTGATGAGACAATAGGCTGCTAATGCACAAATTGCTCAGGCACAGGGGAAATACTTAAGTACTACTGTCATGATGTTTTCTATGCTTAATTTGCTGGCATTATTATGTCATACTGGTGAGTTCATCACCCTCTCATATTGCTCTGTGTTCAGAATGACCAGTATAATATAATTTGTGTACTGTTCTTGGAAATTATTTCATATTCACAGTGTATTCTACAAAAGAAAATACAGAGAGCAGAAATGCTGACTATTGTTTGGGAAGGTTGTTTGCCTCAGTTTTCAATAATGCTAGATGAAAGCATTTATTACATCTATTCAGCTGGCTTTTTCTTGCAACGAGAGGTTATCACTTTATAGTACTGTAGGGTAAGACTTTAATTGCATTCATCATACATGGCAGGGGATTGGCTAGGATGGCCTCTGAGGATTAAAACTGGTTATCTGAGTATGAAGGAATCATTTGGTGATCTGCCAGAGCACTCTTGTTGTGAGGGCAGCTTTTGCTGTCAGCCTGTTTATCTGAGTGCTTCTTCAGCTTTTCTGTGCAGTTACCTTGGGTGCATGAAGGCATTAGCTTAGGACACCTGCATCTCTGAACCCTTGGCTTACCTGGTCTGCACCAGACCCTTGTGCTTACATATTTAACATCTGTACTTCAATCCCTGGGGCCAT
This sequence comes from Geospiza fortis, assembly GCF_000277835.1. Classification (NCBI taxonomy): domain Eukaryota; kingdom Metazoa; phylum Chordata; class Aves; order Passeriformes; family Thraupidae; genus Geospiza; species Geospiza fortis. Next base: position 923,482 of record NW_005054469.1, read on the forward strand.
GCTAACATTCTGTCTTATCATATTGCAAATACATTGCCAGAGCTTGTTTTGGACTTTATTTTCATGGTCTTTCTCTTCAGCTGATAAAGGCATGTCTCATCCAGTGCACAGTAACTGGTAACTCTTACTACGTAAAACAGGAGCCCCATGTGTAGATGATGTCACATCCATCTTCTTCTGGAACTTCATGGGTTACCCAAAAGTCTAACTTCAATTAACACAAACTGATAATGCATTCAGAAAGTAGTAGGAAGAAATGCATTGTTAAAAAAAAAAAAAAGAAAAAAAAAAGAAATGCCTTTTTAATGGAGGAAAACAGCATTTGGTATGAAACAGTTATAGACTTAATAAATGTGAACTTCTTTTATTGAATCCTGCTGACAGACAAGTAACTTAAGTCCTTATATGTAGGAACTTTATTTATAGGAAGGCTCTGCAAGAGTGAAAAGTCAGGCTCTTGCATCGCCAGCAGAGCCTCACTGGAAAAATATTATTTCATTTATGAATTTATACTGTGTCTCTGATGCACCATGTAAAATTAACTTTTATCTCTAGACAAGATCTAAAATGTTTCCAGCAGTTCACTTGAAAGGATGGGAAAAAAGAACTGTATGTTAACTAAGAAGATGACATCTTGCCTGAGGCAGTCTGCTTTTCTCCTGGCTCTAGGAGGAATTCCCTGTCTCCTAAAGGTCTGATTCTTTGTGTTTTATTTTCTTTCTTTCTCTTTAAAAAATACGTAGCTGTGATCTTCTCAGATATTTTATGAGTCCCAGTTGCCAAAATGAAACAAAAAAGAATAGAAATAACCCATATTCCTGGATAAGGTGAATCATCTGTTAGCCTGCCTCATCTCCGGCTTCAGTGAAGTGTTTGATCCGCCTGCTCTGGGGAGTGTTCTGATCCTGAAACAACTGGAATCCATAAGAGCAAATTGATCTGGCTTTAAGGTGTGTGTCTCACAAGTGCTTTTCTTTGGGAAACCCATAATGGAATACTGCTTCAGTAGCACTGCAGAGGGTGAGCCACCGCGTGTCCAACAGAAAGAATCCCACACCTGGGTGCCCCAAACAAAGGGATCGTGCTCCCAGCTCCCTATACCACAGGTCTCAGCTTTGCAAGTGTGTTTATGAAATACTATCTGCTTTATAAACTTTGGGAACAGTGGATGGCAAAAAGTCCTAATCTGTTAGCAAAGAAATTTTCTACTGAAAAATGAACAAGTTTCAAGTGCAGTGTGACTTCATGAGCAGGCTGTCTCTGTTTAAAAGGCAGTTCTGGCTTTCAGAGCATACTGCCAATCAGAACCCTGATGCTGCTTTGAAAATCACCATGGGAATGTCTACAAATAATAACCATTTCTGCCTAAATTAAAATATAAACAAGCTCGTACATAAATGCTGTCATCAACTTTAATGTTCAAAATGCTACTGAACTTTAATGTGTTTTTCTGTCCACTTAGGCAGGAATTCTGCACTGATTCATTCTCAGGTGTAATACTGGGCCTCAACATATGTTTTAAAAGTCCTCATGTAGAAACTGATCCAAAGCTCCTAAAAGTCTTAGGATATCTGATACCCATCTTATTTTACTGATTTTTGATGTCAGTGTTTGGGGTAAAATTAATTTACTATTATGTCATAGAAAAACAGCAAGGAATCCTGTGTGGTTTTTCTTAAATTTGTCTTCCCTGAGGACTTTCCATTTCCATTAGGTGAGTCCAAGCTAAGGATGTAAGACTGTGGGAATAGGTCCCTGTGTCACATCCTGATGCCTCCGAAGGTTAAATAAGTGGAATAAATGCATGAAATAGGTCAGCAAAGATGGGCAGAACCATGATCACAAATTCTACACATCACTTGTGCATGGAAAAAGTAAAACTGTTTGGTGGTGATGTGATAAGAACTGGAAAAGTGTAGGAAGATGGAGATGTGTAAGGGAAAAATGGGAATCAGAGCAGGAGTGTCTGTACTTGTTCTCCTGTCGTCCTTAAATCTGGCACTTGAAAGGTCTCTTGCCTTTCTCAGGTGGTGTTTGGCTGTGTATTTCTCTGATGGGTTTATGTAGCTATGTTTAAAATAGGGTGTTTTTATTTGTATAATCATTATAGAAGCCAAAATTTTACAGGCCCCCAGAGGCTTCTTTAGAATTGGGAGCAGATATATTTTTTAAATTTTATTTTTAATTCC